>NW_027264968.1:0-5000 GCF_036320965.1 Panulirus ornatus
TTTTCGTTCCATAAATTTTGACCGGTTATTAAAAAGTAAAAATTTTCCAATTCTTATTAATAAAGTATTCCGAGTTACTTATAGATTATAAAGTATTCCGAGTTACTTATAAAATATAAAGTATTCCTGAGTTACTTATAGATTATAAAGTATTCCAGAGTTACTTATAAAATTATAAAGTATTCCAGAGTTACTTATAGATTATAAAGAAATTCCAGAGTTTACTTATAGATTATAAAGTATTCCAGAGTTACTTATAGATTATAAAGTATTCCAGAGTTACTTATAGATTATAAAGTATTCCAGAGTTACTTATAGATTATAAAGTATTCCAGAGTTACTTATAGATTATAAAGTATTCCAGAGTTACTTATAGATTATAAGTCTCGCATATTTTCCCTTTTTGTTGATGACCACAGAACACAGCCATGTTCCATTTTCTCTCGTACATGAACACTGAACATGTTCACCGGGAAAATGTTTCAGTTCTCGTTTTGAACACTCTCATGATCACGCCCATCATTATTTGACCCTGTGATATTCGTTGTCGTCATTTTTTTTGTTTCTTACTTCAAAACCCATTGTTTCTATTCCTGGTGCTTCGAACGTCCATGTCAGTTGGCTGGGTTCGAACCCCTGTCTCAATCTGGACGCTCATGAGGCATGGCAGGCCATGCCGTTCATCATTCCATGATATATTTGCTGTTTTACGTCTCGAAATTCCACAAAGATTCGTCTGTGTCAGAATCATTTTTGCAATAATCATTGTAATTATTTGGGTCAAGATCATTGGAGTGACCAAATGTCTCATTATGGTTTACATTATCTCTCTCTCTTCTTTGGTTAATGATAATGAAAACAATGATAATAATGATGATATTAACTCTGTGATAATAATAGTAATAGTGATAATAGTAATAATAATAATAATAATAATAGTAATAATAATAATAATAATAATAATAATAATAATAATAATAATAATGATAATAATAGTAATAATAATAATAATGATAATGATAATAATAATAATAATAATAATAATAATAATAATAATAATAGTAATAATAATAATAATAATAATAATAATAATAATAATGATAATGATGATAATAATAGTAATAATAATAATAATGATAATGATAATAATAAGTTATTATTATTATTATTATTATTATTATTATTATTATTAATTATTATTATTATTATTATTATTATTATTATTATTATTATTATTATTATTATTCATTCTTCAACCTGACGTGTATTAAATGTTCCTTTTTGTGAAACTTTTGAGAATTTTTTAAATGATTTCATCAAAATGTGGTAATACAAATTTAGAAATAGATATCCATCTCCAGTCTCAATTATCTGCATTGTAAATTCCAGTCATGTCTCATTGTGGATAATAGATTTATAACTGAGGATAATACATATATCATTATGGATAATAGATATATCACTGTGGATAATGGATATATCACTGTGGATAATAGATGTGTCACCACGGATAATGGATACATAATTGTGGATGAGAAACAAATAGGTGAGGGTAATAGATATGTTACTGTGGATAATAGATATAGAAATGGAAATAATAGATGAGTTACTGTGGATAATAGATATAGAGATGCAAATAATAGATGTGTTACTGCGGATAATTGATATATTACTGCGAATGATAAATAATGCTTCTACGGATAATAGATACACTGCTTCGGATAATAGATACATTACCGCGGATAACAGATACAGCCCTGCGGATAACAGATATCCTGTTGTGGATAACAGATTCCCTATTGTGAATAACAGATACCCTATTGTGGATAACAGATACTCTGTTGTGGATAACAGATACCCTATTGTGGATAACAGATACTCTGTTGTGGATAACAGATACCCTATTGTGGATAACAGATACTCTGTTGTGGATAACAGATTCCCTATTGTGAATAACAGATACACTATTGTGGATAACAGATATCCTATTGTGGATAACAGATACCCTATTGTGGATAACAGATACTCTGTTGTGGATAACAGATACCCTATTGTGGATAACAGATACCCTATTGTGGATAACAGATATCCTATTGTGGATAACAGATACCCTATTGTGGATAACAGATACCCTATTGTGGATAACAGATACCCTATTGTGGATAACAGATATCCTATTGTGGATAACAGATACCCTATTGTGGATAACAGATACTCTGTTGTGGATAACAGATTCCCTATTGTGAATAACAGATACTCTGTTGTGGATAACAGATACCCTATTGTGGATAACAGATATCCTATTGTGGATAACAGATTCCCTATTGTGGATAACAGATTCCCTATTGTGGATAACAGATACCCTATTGTGGATAACAGATACCCTATTGTGGATAACAGATACCCTATTGTGGATAACAGATATCCTATTGTGGATAACAGATACCCTATTGTGGATAACAGATACCCTATTGTGGATAACAGATACCCTATTGTGGATAACAGATACCCTATTGTGGATAACAGATACCCTATTGTGGATAACAGATACCCTATTGTGGATAACAGATATCCTATTGTGGATAACAGATACCTATTGTGGATAACAGATACCCTATTGTGGATAACAGATACCCTATTGTGGATAACAGATACCCTATTGTGGATAACAGATACCCTATTGTGGATAACAGATATCCTATTGTGGATAACAGATACCCTATTGTGGATAACAGATACTCTGTTGTGGATAACAGATACCCTATTGTGGATAACAGATACCCTATTGTGGATAACAGATACCCTATTGTGGATAACAGATACCCTATTGTGGATAACAGATACCCTATTGTGGATAACAGATATCCCTATTGTGGATAACAGATACCCTATTGTGGATAACAGATACCCTATTGTGGATAACAGATACCCTATTGTGGATAACAGATACCCTATTGTGGATAACAGATACCCTATTGTGGATAACAGATACCCTATTGTGGATAACAGATACCCTATTGTGGATAACAGATACCCTATTGTGGATAACAGATACCCTATTGTGGATAACAGATACCCTATTGTGGATAACAGATACCCTATTGTGGATAACAGATACCCTATTGTGGATAACAGATACCCTATTGTGGATAACAGATACCCTATTGTGGATAACAGATACCCTATTGTGGATAACAGATACCCTATTGTGGATAACAGATACCCTATTGTGGATAACAGATACCCTATTGTGGATAACAGATACCCTATTGTGGATAACAGATACCCTATTGTGGATAACAGATACCCTATTGTGGATAACAGATACCCTATTGTGGATAACAGATACCCTATTGTGGATAACAGATACCCTATTGTGGATAACAGATACCCTATTGTGGATAACAGATACCCTATTGTGGATAACAGATACCCTATTGTGGATAACAGATACCCTATTGTGGATAACAGATACCCTATTGTGGATAACAGATACCCTATTGTGGATAACAGATACCCTATTGTGGATAACAGATACCCTATTGTGGATAACAGATACCCTATTGTGGATAACAGATACCCTATTGTGGATAACAGATACCCTATTGTGGATAACAGATACTCCTATTGTGGATAACAGATACCCTATTGTGGATAACAGATACCCTATTGTGGATAACAGATACCCTATTGTGGATAACAGATACCCTATTGTGGATAACAGATACCCTATTGTGGATAACAGATACCCTATTGTGGATAACAGATACCCTATTGTGGATAACAGATACCCTATTGTGGATAACAGATATCCTATTGTGGATAACAGATACCCTATTGTGGATAACAGATACCCTATTGTGGATAACAGATACCCTATTGTGGATAACAGATACCCTATTGTGGATAACAGATACCCTATTGTGGATAACAGATACACTATTGTGGATAACAGATACCCTATTGTGGATAACAGATACCCTATTGTGGATAACAGATACCCTATTGTGGATAACAGATACCCTATTGTGATAACAGATACCCTATTGTGGATAACAGATACCCTATTGTGGATAACAGATACCCTATTGTGGATAACAGATACCCTATTGTGGATAACAGATACCCTATTGTGGATAACAGATACCCTATTGTGGATAACAGATACCCTATTGTGGATAACAGATACCTATTGTGGATAACAGATACCCTATTGTGATAACAGATACCCTATTGTGGATAACAGATACCCTATTGTGGATAACAGATACCCTATTGTGGATAACAGATACCCTATTGTGGATAACAGATACCCTATTGTGGATAACAGATACCCTATTGTGGATAACAGATACCTATTGTGGATAACAGATACCTATTGTGATAACATACCTATTGTGGATAACAGATACCCTATTGTGGATAACAGATACCCTATTGTGGATAACAGATACCCTATTGTGGATAACAGATACCCTATTGTGGATAACAGATACCCTATTGTGGATAACAGATACCCTATTGTGGATAACAGATACCCTATTGTGGATAACAGATATCCTATTGTGGATAACAGATATCCTATTGTGGATAACAGATACACTATTGTGGATAACAGATATCCTATTGTGGATAACAGATATCCTATTGTGGATAACGAACTATGGATAACAATACCTATTGTGGATAACAGATACCCTATTGTGGATAACAGATATCCTATTGTGGATAACAGATACCCTATTGTGGATAACAGATACCCTATTGTGGATAACAGATACCATTGGGATACCAGATATCCTATGTGGATAACAGATATCTATGTGATAACAGAACCTATTGTGGTAACAATACCTATGTGATACAATATCTATTGGGATAACATACCTATTGTGGATAACAATACCTATTGTGATAACAATCTTTGTGGATAACAATCCATTGGATAACAGATATCTAATGTGGATATTAGATAATCCTGTAATCTAGTAACAACTATT
>NW_027264968.1:12500-34725 GCF_036320965.1 Panulirus ornatus
TGTCTCTTGGTCTGTCTGTCCATCTTTCTGTCTGTCTGTCTGTCTGTCTGTGTGTCTGTCTGTCTATCTGTAAATCCTTCTGTCTGTTAGTCTGTCTGTCTGTCTGTCCATCTTTCTGTCTGTCTGTTGGTTTGTGTGTCTTTCTGTCTGTCTGTCCATCTTTCTGTTTGTCTGTCTGTCTGCCTGTCCGTCTGTCTGTCTGTCTGTCCATCTTTCTCTCTGTCTGTCCATCTTTCTGTCTGTCTGTCTGTCTGTCTGTCGGTCTGTCTGTTTGTCTGTCTGTCTGTTCGTCTCTCTGTCTGTCTGTCTGTCCATCTTTCTGTCTTTGTCCACCTTCCTGTCTGTCTGTCCGTCTGTCTGTCTGTCTGTCTGTCTGTCTGTCTCTTACATATCATTGATACTCGTAATGTGTGTGTGAGCGGAAGAAAGGCTTACATGCATATATGCATTGGGTCGCCCGCAGTACAATACCGCAGTGGGTTTTCCGACTATTTGTATACACAGCTTGAGCACGACGGTACGACCCCTGAGCACGACAGTACGACCCTTGAGCACGACGGTACGACCCTTGAGCACGACGGTGCGAGCCTTGAGCACGACGGTACGACCCCTGAGCACGACAGTACGACCCTTGACCACGACGGTACGACCCTTGAGCACGACGGTGCGAGCCTTGCGCACGACGGTACTACCCTTGAGCACGACGGTACGACCCTTGAGCACGACGGTACGACCCCTGAGCACGACAGTACGACCCTTGAGCACGACGGTACGACCCTTGAGCACGACGGTGCGAGCCTTGAGCACGACGGTACGAGCCTTGAGCACGACGGTACGACCCTTGAACACGACGGTACGACCCTTGAGCACGACGGTACGACCCTTGAACACGACGGTACGACCCTTGAGCACGACGGGACGACCTCTTGAGCACGACGGGACGACCCTTGAACACGACGGTACGACCCTTGAACACGACGGTACGACCCTTGCCCACGACGGTATGAGCCTTGAGCACGACGGTACGACCCTTGAACACGACGATACGACCCTTGAACACGACGGTACGACCCTTGAGCACGACGGTACGACCCTTGAGCACGACGGTGCGACCTTTGCGTACGACGGTACGACCCTTGAGCACGACGGTGCGACCCTTGCGCACGACGGTACGACCCTTGAACACGACGGTACGACCCTTGAACACGACGATACGACCCTTGAACACGACGGTACGACCCTTGAACACGACGGTACGACCCTTGAACACGACGGTACGACCCTTGAGCACGACGGTACGACCCTTGAGCACGACGGTGCGACCCTTGCGCACGACGGTACGACCCTTGAACACGACGGTACGACCCTTGAACACGACGATACGACCCTTGAACACGACGGTACGACCCTTGAACACGACGATACGACCCTTGGACACGACGGTACGACCCTTGAGCACGACGGTACGACCCTTGAACACGACGGTACGACCCTTGAACACGACGGTACGACCCTTGAGCACGACGGTGCGACCCTTGCGCACGACGGTACGACCCTTGAACACGACGGTACGACCCTTGAACACGACGATACGACCCTTGAACACGACGGTACGACCCTTGAGCACGACGGTACGACCCTTGAGCAAGACGGTGCGAGCCTTGATCACGACGGTACGACCCTTGAGCACGACGGTACGACCCTTGAGCACGACGGTACGACCCTTGAACACGACGGTACGACCCTTGAGCACGACGGTACGACCCTTGAGCACGTACCGTCGTGCTTAAGGGTCGTACCGTCGGGTTCAAGGGTCGTACCGTCAATATCTCCCCTCCCCCTCCCTCCCTCCCCTCACTCACCTGAACTCCCCCCCCCCCAACACCCCCACCTCCCCCATGGTCCATTTTGTGGAGGGATTCGAACCCTGACCATCCTGGTCACAGAGCCGCTGTACTCAAGTTCCTTCCTGCCTTCCCCCAGCTCCGACCTGACTGGGTAAACACAACACTTCAACTTCCTCTCTCTCTCTCTCTCTCTCTCTCTCTCTCTCTCTCTCTCTCTCTCTCTCTCTCTCTCTCTCTCTCTCTCTCTCTCTCTCTCTCTCTCCTAGCAGCAGCCGGGGATCGAACCCTGAGAGCTCTCCACCGCGGAAGCCTCCGTCACCCCCTGTGTCCTCAGTCACCCGCGTCACGTCAGTCCCTGCGTCACGTCAGTCCCCGCGTCACGTCAGTCCCTTGTCACGGCAGTCCCTGCGTCACGTCAGTCCCCGCGTCGCGTCAGTCCCTTGTCACGTCAGTCCCCGCGTCACGTCAGTCCCTGCGTCACGTCAGTCTCCGCGTCACGTCAATCACCCGCGTCACGTCAGTCCCCTCGTCACGTCAGTCCCTTGTCACGTCAGTCCCCGCGTCACGTCAGTCCCTCGTCACGTCAGTCCCCGCGTCATGTCAGTCCTTCGTCACGTCAGTCCCCGCGTCACGTCAGTCTCTCGTCACGTCAGTCCCCGCGTCACGTCAGTCCCTCGTCACGTCAGTCCCCGCGTCATGTCAGTCCCTCGTCACGTCAGTCTCCGCGTCACGTCAGTCTCTCGTCACGTCAGTCCCCGCGTCACGTCAGTCTCCGCGTCACGTCAGTCCCCGCGTCACGTCAGTCCCTCGTCACGTCAGTACCCGCGTCACGTCAGTCTCCGCGTCACGTCAGTCCCCGCGTCATGTCAGTCCTTCGTCACGTCAGTCCCCGCGTCACGTCAGTCTCTCGTCACGTCAGTCCCCGCGTCACGTCAGTCCCTCGTCACGTCAGTCCCCGCGTCATGTCAGTCCCTCGTCACGTCAGTCTCCGCGTCACGTCAGTCTCTCGTCACATCAGTCCCCGCGTCACGTCAGTCCCCGAGTCACGTCAGTCCCGAGTCACGTCAGTCTCCACGTCACGTCAGTCCCCGCGTCACGTCAGTCTCCGCGTCACGTCAGTACCTCGTCACGTCAGTCTTCACGTCACGTCAGTCCCCGCGTCACGTCAGTCTCTCGTCACGTCAGTCCCCGCGTCACGTCAGTCCCTCGTCACGTCAGTCCCCGCGTCATGTCAGTCCCTCGTCACGTCAGTCTCCGCGTCACGTCAGTCTCTCGTCACGTCAGTCCCCGCGTCACGTTAGTCTCCGCGTCACGTCAGTCCCCGCGTCACGTCAGTCCCTCGTCACGTCAGTACCCGCGTCACGTCAGTCTCCGCGTCACGTCAGTCCTCGCGTCACGTCAGTCCCTGCGTCACGTCAGTCCCCGCGTCACGTCAGTCCTTCGTCACGTCAGTCACCCGCGTCAAGTCAGTCCCCTCGTCACGTCAGTCTCCGCGTCACGTCAGTCTCCGCGTCACGTCAATCCCTCGTCACGTCAGTCCCCGCGTCACTTCAGTCCCTCGTCACGTCAGTCCCTGCGTCACGTCAGTCCCTCGTCACGTCAGTCTCCGCGTCACGTCAGTCCCTCGTTACGTCAGTCTCCGCGTCACGTCAGTCCCTTGTCACGTCAGTCTCCGCGTCACATCAGTTCCTCGTCACGTCAGTCTCCGCGTCACGTCAGTCCCCCGTGTCACGTCAGTCATTTAGATTTTGACGTTTGAAAGTTTCAAAATTCCCGCATGAGAGAGAGAGAGAGAGAGAGAGAGAGAGAGAGAGAGAGAGAGAGAGAGAGAGAGAGGTGAGGTGGGTGGTGGTGGGTGGGGGGGGGGGGAGGGGGGGAGAATGAAGGTAAGGGCCAGAAGCGATTGATTGAAGATTTCATTCTCCAGCGAATGAAGCCTTCCTTCCCTCCATGGTGAAGGTGAGGCCCCACCTGAGTGAAGGTGAGACCCTGCCAGAGTGAAGGTGAGGCCCCACCTGAGTGAATGTGAGGCCCCGCCTGAGTGAAGGTGAGGCCCCGCCAGAGTGAAGGTGAGGCCCCGCCTGAGTGAAGGTGAGGCCCCTCCAGAGTGAAGGTGAGGCCCCACCAGAGTGAAGGTGAGGCCCCGCCTGAGTGAAGGTGAGGCCCCGCCAGAGTGAAGGTGAGGCCCCGCCAGAGTGAAGGTGAGGCTCCACCAGAGTGAAGGTGAGGCCCCACCAGAGTGAAGGTGAGGCCCCGCCTGAGTGAAGGTGAGGCTCCACCAGAGTGAAGGTGAGGCCCCGCCAGAGTGAAGGTGAGGCCCCGCCTGAGTGAAGGTGAGGCCCCTCCAGAGTGAAGGTGAGGCCCCACCAGAGTGAAGGTGAGGCCCCGCCTGAGTGAAGGTGAGGCCCCGCTAGAGTGAAGGTGAGGCCCCGCCAGAGTGAAGGTGAGGCTCCACCAGAGTGAAGGTGAGGCCCCACCAGAGTGAAGGTGAGGCCCCGCCTGAGTGAAGTTGAGGCCCCGCCAGAGTGAAGGTGAGGCCCCGCCAGAGTGAAGGTGAGGCTCCACCAGAGTGAAGGTGAGGCCCCACCAGAGTGAAGGTGAGGCCCCGCCTGAGTGAAGGTGAGGCTCCACCAGAGTGAAGGTGAGGCCCCGCCAGAGTGAAGGTGAGGCCCCGCCTGAGTGAAGGTGAGGCCCCTCCAGAGTGAAGGTGAGGCCCCACCAGAGTGAAGGTGAGGCCCCGCCTGAGTGAAGGTGAGGCCCCGCCAGAGTTAAGGTGAGGCCCCGCCAGAGTGAAGGTGAGGCTCCACCAGAGTGAAGGTGAGGCCCCACCAGAGTGAAGGTGAGGCCCCGCCTGAGTGAAGTTGAGGCCCCGCCAGAGTGAAGGTGAAGCTCCACCAGAGTGAAGGTGAGGCCCCACCAGAGTGAAGGTGAGGCCCCGCCTGAGTGAAGTTGAGGCCACGCCTGAGTGAAGGTGAGGCCCCGCCTGAGTGAAGTTGAGGCCCCACCTGAGTGAAGGTGAGGCCACGCCTGAGTGAAGGTGAGGCCCCGCCTGAGTGAAGGTGAGGCCCCACCTGAGTGAAGGTTAGGCCCCACCTGAGTGAAGGTGAGGCCCCACCTGAGTGAAGGTGAGGCCCCGCCTGAGTGAAGTTGAGGCCCCACCTGAGTGAAGGTGAGGCCCCACCTGAGTGAAGGTGAGGCCCCACCTGAGTGAAGGTGAGGCCCCTCCAGAGTGAAGGTGAGGCCCCGCCTGAGTGAAGTTGAGGCCCCACCTGAGTGAAGGTGAGGCCCCTCCAGAGTGAAGGTGAGGCCCCGCCTGAGTGAAGTTGAGGCCCCACCTGAGTGAAGGTGAGGCCACGCCTGAGTGAAGGTGAGTCCCCGCCTGAGTGAAGGTGAGGCCCCGCCTGAGTGAAGGTGAGGCCCCACCAGAGTGAAGGTGAGGCCCCACCTGAGTGAAGGTGAGGCCCCGCCTGAGTGAAGGTGAGGCCACGCCTGAGTGAAGGTGAGGCCCCGCCTGAGTGAAGTTGAGGCCCCACCTGAGTGAAGGTGAGGCCACGCCTGAGTGAAGGTGAGGCCCCTCCTGAGTGAAGTTGAGGCCCCACCTGAGTGAAGGTGAGGCCCCACCTGAGTGAAGGTGAGGCCCCACCTGAGTGAAGGTGAGGCCCCTCCAGAGTGAAGTTGAGGCCCCGCCTGAGTGAAGTTGAGGCCCCGCCTGAGTGAAGGTGAGGCCCCGCCTGAGTGAAGGTGAGGCCCCGCCTGAGTGAAGGTGAGGCCCCACCTGAGTGAAGGTGAGGCCCCGCCTGAGTGAAGGTGAGGCCACGCCTGAGTGAAGGTGAGGCCCCGCCTGAGTGAAGTTGAGGCCCCACCTGAGTGAAGGTGAGGCCACGCCTGAGTGAAGGTGAGGCCCCTCCTGAGTGAAGTTGAGGCCCCACCTGAGTGAAGGTGAGGCCCCACCTGAGTGAAGGTGAGGCCCCACCTGAGTGAAGGTGAGGCCCCTCCAGAGTGAAGTTGAGGCCCCGCCTAAGTGAAGTTGAGGCCCCACCTGAGTGAAGGTGAGGCCACGCCTGAGTGAAGGTGAGGCCCCGCCTGAGTGAAGGTGAGGCCCCACCTGAGTGAAGGTGAGGCCACGCCTGAGTGAAGGTGAGGCCCCTCCAGAGTGAAGGTGAGGCCCCGCCTGAGTGAAGGTGAGGCCCCACCTGAGTGAAGGTGAGGCCACGCCTGAGTGAAGGTGAGGCCCCACCAGAGTGAAGGTGAGGCCCCTCCTGAGTGAAGGTGAGGCCCCACCAGAGTAAAGGTGACGCCCCACCAGAGTGAAGGTGAGGCCCCACCAGAGTGAAGGTGAGGCCCCACCAGAGTGAAGGTGAGGCCCCTCCAGAGTGAAGGTGAGGCCCCGTCAGAGTGAAGGTGAGGCCCCACCTGAGTGAAGGTGAGGCCCCACCTGAGTGAAGGTGAGGCCCCTCCTGAGTGAAGGTGACGCCCCACCAGAGTGAAGGTGACGCCCCACCAGAGTGAAGGTGACGCCCCACTAGAGTGAAGGTGAGGCCCTCCAGAGTGAAGGTGAGGCCCCGTCAGAGTGAAGGTGAGGCCCCACCTGAGTGAAGGTGAAACTCAGCAGTGTGATTATGAGGTCAGTTAAAGTGAAAGTGAGCGCCCATAAGTGAAACTAAAGCCTGCTGGAGTGAAAGTGAAGGTTGTTAGAGTGAACGTGAGGCTTACCAGAGTGAAAGTGAAGGTTGTTAGAGTGAACGTGAGGCTTACCAGAGTGAAAGTGTTATATCTGTGTTATATAAGTGTTAGAGTGAAAATTATATCTGCCAGGGTGAAAGTGATATCTACCAGTGAAAGTGATATCTGCTAGGGTGATAATGATATCTATCAGATTGAAAAGTGATGTCTACCAAAGTGAAAGTGATGCCTGACTGGGTGAAAGTGATGTCTACCAGGGTGAAAGTGATGTCTACCAGAGTGAAAGTGACGTCTACCAGGGTGAAAATGATGTTTGTCAGGGTGAAAGTGATGTTTAACAGAGTGAAAGTGATGTCTACCAGGGTGAAAGTGTTGTCTATTAGTGAAAGTGATGTTTGCCAGGGTGAAAGTGATGTCTACCAGAGTGAAAGTGATGTTTACAAGGGTAAAAGTGAAGCCCGCCCTGCGTGAAGGTGAGACCTGTCAGAATGAAAGTGAAGTGTGTGGGGGGGGAGGGGGGAAGAGAGGTCAAAGGTCATTCATAGGATTGCCTTTGTTCGTGTAGTCAGTGTTGCCAGAATGACCAGCAAAGCCTTGTTGGCCACCATCACTGTTGCCAGAACACGCGCGCACGCACATCCCTGACCCTCACGGTGAAGACCAGGTACTGGTAGTTGTGGTAGATGGGGTAGTAGTAGTGGTAGTGGGGTAGTAGTAGTAGTAGTAATAGTGGTAGATGGAGTAGTAGTAGTTGTAGTAGTGGTAGATGGGGTAGTAGTAGTGGTAGTGGGGTAGTAGTACTGGTAGTGGTAGATGGGGTAGTAGCAGTAGTAGTAGTGGTAGATGCAGTAGTAGTAGTTGTAGTGGTGGTGGTGGTAAATAAGGTAGTAGTAGTAGTGGTAGTGATAGATAGGGGTAGTAGTAGTAGTAGTAATAGTGGTAGATGGAGTAGTAGTAGTAGTGGTGGTGGTAGATGGGGGTAGTAGTAGTAGTAGTAATAGTGGTAGATGGAGTAGTAGTAGTTGTAGTAGTAGTGGTAGTGGGGTAGTAGTAGTGGTAGTGGTAGATGGGGTAGTAGCAGTAGTAGTAGTAGTAGTGGTGGTGGTAGATGGGGGTAGTAGTAGTAGTACTAATAGTGGTAGATGGGGTAGTAGTAGTAGTTGTAGTAGTAGTGGTAGTGGGGTAGTAGTAGTGGTAGTGGTAGATGGAGTAGTAGTAGTAGTAGTAGGTGGTGGTGGTAGATGGGGGTAGTAGTAGTAGTAGTAATAGTGGTAGATGGGGTAGTAGTAGTAGTTGTAGTAGTAGTGGTAGTGGGGTAGTAGTAGTGGTAGTGGTAGATGGAGTAGTAGTAGTAGTAGTAGTGGTGGTGGTAGATGGGGGTAGTAGTAGTAGTAGTAATAGTGGTAGATGGGGTAGTAGTAGTAGTTGTAGTAGTAGTGGTAGTGGGGTAGTAGTAGTGGTAGTGGTAGATGGAGTAGTAGTAGTAGTAGTGGTGGTGGTGGTAGATGGGGGTAGTAGTAGTAGTAGTAGTAATAGTGGTAGATGGAGTAGTAGTAGTTGTAGTAGTAGTGGTAGTGGGGTAGTAGTAGTGGTAGTGGTAGATGGGGTAGTAGCAGTAGTAGTAGTAGTAGTGGTGGTGGTAGATGGGGTAGTAGTAGTAGTAGTAATAGTGGTAGATGGGGTAGTAGTAGTAGTAGTAGTAGTAGTGGTAGTGGGGTAGTAGTAGTGGTAGTGGTAGATGGAGTAGTAGTAGTAGTAGTAGGAGTGGTGGTGGTAGATGGGGGTAGTAGTAGTAGTAGTAATAGTGGTAGATGGGGTAGTAGTAGTAGTAGTTGTAGTAGTAGTGGTAGTGGGGTAGTAGTAGTGGTAGTGGTAGATGGAGTAGTAGTAGTAGTAGTAGTGGTGGTGGTAGATGGGGTAGTAGTAGTAGTAGTAATAGTGGTAGATGGGGTAGTAGTAGGAGTAGTAGTAGTAGTAGTGGTAGTGGGGTAGTAGTAGTGGTAGATGGAGTAGTAGTAGTAGTAGTAGTGGTGGTGGTAGATGGGGTAGTAGTAGTAGTAGTAATAGTGGTAGATGGGGTAGTAGTAGGAGTAGTAGTAGTAGTAGTAGTGGTAGATGGGGTAGTAGTAGTAGTAGTAGTGGTAGTGGTAGATGGGGTAGTAGTTAGAGAGACAGTTCATTAAGACATAGAAAGGTAACAGTTCAAGACACCGAGGCTGGATCAATAAGGCCAAGATACTGAAAATAAGGTGGGAAATTAGAGACGGGGGGGGGGGGGGGGTGAGGCGAGGGGGGAATTAAGGGGAAAATAGGGCGAATAACTGTGAGGGGAGGGAGAAATAAGGCGAACAAGCGGGAATAAAGGGGGAAAATAAGGCGAATAAGTGGAAATAAAGGGGAAAATAAGGCGAATAAGTGGGAATAAAGGGGGAAAATAAGGCGAATAAGTGGGAATAAAGGGGGAAAATAAGGCGAATAAGTGGAAATAAAGGGGAAAATAAGGCGAATAAGTGGGAATAAAGGGGAAAATAAGGCGAATAAGTGGGAATAAAGGGGGAAAATAAGGCAAACAAGCGGGAATAAAGGGGGAAATAAGGCGAACAAGCGGGAATAAAGGGGAAAATAAGGCGAATAAGCGGAAATAAAGGGTAAAATAAGGGGAATTACAGGGGAAATCAGGCTTAGTAGCAGGAATGAAGGGGACATGTCAAGAAGGGGAGTGGGAATAATGCGAAGAAGCAGAAACATAAGTCGAAGTTTTGATCCACGAAAATAAGATGATGTTGGAAAATAAGGAAAAGATTTAGGGAAATAAGGCAAAGATGCAGCGATAAAATTAAAGAATTCAGGAAAATAAGATGATGTTGGAAAATAAGGAAAAGATTTAGGGAAATAAGGCAAAGATGCAGCGATAAAATTAAAGAATTCAGGAAAATAAGATGATGTTGGAAAATAAGGGAATGATCCGGGAAAATAAGGCAAATACGCAAGAAAATAGGAACAGAATTAATGTAGATGAGACGAAGATTCAGAAATATGAAAAGATGCAGGAAAATAAGGAAGAGATTGAGGAAAATACGTCGTAGATGCGGGAAAATAAGGCAAAGAAGCAAAAAATTAAGGAAAGAATTCAAGAAAATAAGGTAAAGAAGCAGAAAAATAAGGAAAGAATTCAAGAAAATAAGGCGAAGATGCAGAAAAATAAGGAAAGAATTCAAGAAAATAAGGCGAAGATGCAGGAAAAATAAGGAAAGAATTCAAGAAAATAAGGCGAAGATGCAGGAAAATAAGAAGACAGACGAAGTCAAGGCGAAGATACGGGAAAATAAGGCGAAAGCGCTAGGAAAGGAGTTGAAGCAGGGGGAAGAAAATAAGGCAAAATAGGGAAAATAAGGGGAAAAAATTGATTAATTGCCGTAGTCATCAGACCAGAAGAGAAGGAGGAAAGTGATATATATATTATACATGATTGTGTGTGTGTTGTTGTCTCTATCTCTCCTGTCTATATATTTCCTTTCTCTGTCTCTCCTGTCTCTCTATCTCTCCTGTCTCTCTGTATCTCCTGTCTCTTTCTCTCTGCCTTTCCTGGGTCACTCTCGTACTGGTTGTGTTTCTTCATTTTCCTCTCTTCTTCTCAGCTGTTTTGGTTCCATCTTTCTCCCTTCATCTCCTCTTTTCTTCTTCTTTCTCTCTTTCTCTCTCTCTGTCTTTCTCTCTCTCTTCTCTTGTTTCTCTCTCTCATTTCTCTCGTTTTGTCTCTCTCTCGTTTGTCGTCTCGTGCGCTTTATGCTCTTTTCTTTGTCTCTTTGTTTTCTTACGTGGCCATCCGGTGTGGTGAAGGCCGAAGAGAGAGAGAGAGAGAGAGAGAGAGAGAGAGAGAGAGAGAGAGAGAGAGAGAGAGAGAGAGAGAGAGAGAGAGAGTTGCAGAGTTCCCGAAGTGCAACATATTGATCAATGAGCTTCCGTTGTTCTTTGATGCCTCGAGAGAGGAGAGAGAGAGAGAGAGAGAGAGAGAGAGAGAGAGAGAGAGAGAGAGAGAGAGAGAGGAGTAGTATGTAGTATATATATATATATATATATATATATATATATATATATATATATATATATATATATATATATATATATATTTTTTTTTTTTGTGTTTTTTTTTTTTTTTGCTTTGTCGCTGTCTCCCGCGTTTGCGAGGTAGCGCAAGGAAACAGACGAAAGAAATGGCCCAACCCCCCCCCCCCCATACACATGTATATACATACGTCCACACACGCAAAATATACATACCTACACAGCTTTCCATGGTTTACCCCAGACGCTTCACATGCCGATTCAATCCACTGACAGCACGTCAACCCCGGTATACCACATCGATCCAATTCACTCTATTCCTTGCCCTCCTTTCACCCTCCTGCATGTTCAGGCCCCGATCACACAAAATCTTTTTCACTCCATCTTTCCACCTCCAATTTGGTCTACCACTTCTCCTCGTTCCCTCCACCTCCGACACATATATCCTCTTGGTCAATCTTTCCTCACTCATTCTCTCCATGTGACCAAACCATTTCAAAACACCCTCTTCTGCTCTCTCAACCACGCTCTTTTTATTTCCACACATCTCTCTTACCCTTACGTTACTTACTCGATCAAACCACCTCACACCACACATTGTCCTCAAACATCTCATTTCCAGCACATCCATCCTCCTGCGCACAACTCTATCCATAGTCCACGCCTCGCAACCATACAACATTGTTGGAACCACTATTCCTTCAAACATACCCATTTTTGCTTTCCGAGATAATATTCTCGACTTCCACACATTCTTCAAGGCTCTCAGGATTTTCGCCCCCTCCCCACTCTATGATCCACTTCCGCTCCCATGGTTCCATCCGCTGCCAGATCCACTCCCAAATATCTAAAACACTTTACTTCCTCCAGTTTTTCTCCATTCAAACTTACCTCCCAATTGACTTGACCCTCAACCCTACTGTACCTAATAACCTTGCTCTTATTCACATTTACTCTTAACTTTCTTCTTTCACACACTTTACCAAACTCAGTCACCAGCTTCTGCAGTTTCTCACATGAATCAGCCACCAGCGCTGTATCATCAACAAACAACAACTGACTCACTTCCCAAGCTCTCTCATCCCCAACAGACTTTATACTTGCCCCTCTTTCCAAAACTCTTGCATTCACCTCCCTAACAACCCCATCCATAAACAAATTAAACAACCATGGAGACATCACACACCCCTGCCGCAAACCTACATTCACTGAGAACCAATCACTTTCCTCTCTTCCTACACGTACACATGCCTTACATCCTCGATAAAGACTTTTCACTGCTTCTAACAACTTGCCTCCCACACCATATATTCTTAATACCTTCCACAGAGCATCTCTATCAACTCTATCTTATGCCTTCTCCAGTTCCATAAATGCTACATACAAATCCATATATATATATCCATATGTATATATATATATATATATATATATATATATATATATATATATATATATATATATATATATATATATATAGACACAGAGAGAAAGAGAGAGAGAGAGAGAGAGAGAGAGAGAGAGAGAGAGAGAGAGAGAGAGAGAGAGAAACAAATAATAGTTAAATAAGTCATAAAAGAAAAGTAAAAACAAAACTGAACCAAAACAAACAAAAAAAGGGACAATGAAAACGAAGGTTATAAACAAGAACAAAGACAATAACCCGCAAGTGCAAAAACAAAGAAAGGAAAATTAAGACAAACAAAAGAGGCCAACCAAAGAAAGACAATAACAAAAGGATTTTCTTACAACAACAGAACAAACACAGGAACAAAAGCATTGTCTTACCGCAAGACAAAGACAATAACAAAATCATTTTCTTATAAGAACAGAACAAAGACAATAACAGAAGCATTTTCTTAAAACAACAGAAGAAGGACCATAACAGAAGCGTGTTCTTGCAACAAAAGAGCAAAGACAGTATCAAAGCCTTCTCTTACAACAAAGACAAAGACAGTAACAAAAGCATTGTCTTACACGAGAACAAAGACAAAAACACAAAAGATTCTTTTTACGTCAAACAAAACAAAGACAATGAAGAAAACTGCTACGTCACGAATACAAAGACATTGAGCAAAACATATCATTGTGACAATAACAGAGACGAGAACAAAAGCTTTGTTCACAACTACAGAACAAAGACAATAACAAAAACATTTCCCAGTAAACAAGAAAGTGAAGTATTCGATAGATAATAGATCATAGCTACCCTCCATGATACATATAGATATATCCTATATGATATGATATATGCAATCCCTTAGCTATAGGATATATGATTATAGGAGTAATACGTATGTGGATAATATGAATATATTGCCATATATGTATTGTTATATGTGTTCACATGAGGGAGTGGGGGATGTTATATATTGTTATATATGTTCACATGTTATAAGTTTGTTGAGTATTCCTGGTAAATTATATGGGAGGGTATTGATTGAGAGGGTGAAGGCATGTACAGAGCATCAGATTGGGGAAGAGCAGTGCGGTTTCAGAAGTGGTAGAGGATGTGTGGATCAGGTGTTTGCTTTGAAGAATGTATGTGAGAAATACTTAGAAAAGCAAATGGATTTGTATGTAGCATTTATGGATCTGGAGAAGGCATATGATAGAGTTGATAGAGATACTCTGTGGAAGATATTAAGAATATATGGTGTGGGAGGCAAGTTGTTAGAAGCAGTGAAAAGTTTTTATCGAGGATGTAAGGCATGTGTACGTGTAGGAAGAGAGGAAAGTGATTGGTTCTCAGTGAATGTAGGTTTGCGGCAGGGGTGTGTGATGTCTCCATGGTTGTTTAATTTGTTTATGGATGGGGTTGTTAGGGAGGTGAATGCAAGAGTTTTGGAAAGAGGGGCAAGTATGAAGTCTGTTGGGGATGAGAGAGCTTGGGAAGTGAGTCAGTTGTTGTTCGCTGATGATACAGCGCTGGTGGCTGATTCATGTGAGAAACTGCAGAAGCTGGTGACTGAGTTTGGTAAAGTGTGTGAAAGAAGAAAGTTAAGAGTAAATGTGAATAAGAGCAAGGTTATTAGGTACAGTAGGGTTGAGGGTCAAGTCAATTGGGAGGTGAGTTTGAATGGAGAAAAACTGGAGGAAGTGAAGTGTTTTAGATATCTGGGAGTGGATCTGGCAGCGGATGGAAACATGGAAGCGGAAGTGGATCATAGGGTGGGGGAGGGGGCAAAAATTCTGGGAGCCTTGAAGAATGTGTGGAAGTCGAGAACATTATCTCGGAAAGCAAAAATGGGTATGTTTGAAGGAATAGTGGTTCCAACAATGTTGTATGGTTGCGAGGCGTGGACTATGGATAGAGTTGTGCGCAGGAGGATGGATGTGCTGGAAATGAGATGTTTGAGGACAATGTGTGGTGTGAGGTGGTTTGATCGAGTAAGTAACGTAAGGGTAAGAGAGATGTGTGGAAATAAAAAGAGCGTGGTTGAGAGAGCAGAAGAGGGTGTTTTGAAATGGTTTGGTCACATGGAGAGAATGAGTGAGGAAAGATTGACCAAGTGGATATATGTGTCGGAGGTGGAGGGAACGAGGAGAAGAGGGAGACCAAATTGGAGGTGGAAAGATGGAGTGAAAAAGATTTTGTGTGATCGGGGCCTGAACATGCAGGAGGGTGAAAGGAGGGCAAGGAATAGAGTGAATTGGATCGATGTGGTATACCGGGGTTGACGTGCTGTCAGTGGATTGAATCAGGTAAACCATGGAAAGCTGTATAGGTATGTATATTTGCGTGTGTGGACGTATGTATATACATGTGTATGGGGGTGGGTTGGGCCATTTCTTTCGTCTGTTTCTTTGCGCTACCTCGCAAACGCGGGAGACAGCGACAAAGCAAAAAAAAAGAGAAATATATATATATATATATATATATATATATATATATATATATATATATATATATATATATATATATATATATATATATATATATATATATATACATATATATATATCACAACAGTGCATAAACACACTAAGTATACACTTTAAAAACCTTACGAAAAAACTCACAATATTCTCATAATGAATCATAGAATATTTTTGTGTTTAAAATGGTAAATAATAATAATAAATGCTACAATTGTATCATTGATGTATTATTTTTTTCCCCCCTCTATCGATACATCGGCTTCATGCAACCCACTCATTCACTTGACTTCATTATGAGGGTAATGTATTATATTTTCCCCTCAATGTATTTATACATTCCATTCATTGTCGAGTCTATTGTGCAGATATTTTTTGGGGTTTTGTTTTTCGCTATATTGTATGTGGGCGATAAAGACAAGATACTTTTTTCTTTCTTTTCATTGGGTTAAGTATAAGTAGAGATGGTCATTACTTGAGGGTAGAGTTCAAGGGTCGTACCGTCGTGGTCAAGGGTCGTACCGTCGTGGTCAAGGGTCGTACCGTCGTGGTCAAGGGTCGCACCGTCGTGCTCAAGGGTCGTACCGTCGTGTTCAAGGGTCGTACCGTTGTGCTCAAGGGTCGTACCGTCGTGCCCAAGGGTCGTACCGTCGTGCTCAAGGGTCGTACCGTCGTGCTCAAGGGTTGTACCGTCGTGTTCAAGGGTCGTACCGTCGTGGTCAAGGGTCGTACCGTCGTGTTCAAGGGTCGTACCGTTGTGCTCAAGGGTCGTACCGTCGTGCCCAAGGGTCGTACCGTCGTGCTCAAGGGTCGTACCGTCGTGCTCAAGGGTTGTACCGTCGTGTTCAAGGGTCGTACCGTCGTGGTCAAGGGTCGTACCGTCGTGCTCAAGGGTCGTACCGTCGTGCTTAAGGGTCGTACCGTCGTGCTCAAGGGTCGTGCCGTCGTGTTCAAGGGTCGAAAGCTGTGCTCAAGGGTCGTACCGTCGTGGTCAACGGTCGTACCGTCGTGCTCAAGGGTCGTGCCGTCGTGCTCAAGGGGTCGTACCGTCGTGCTCAAGGGGTCGTACCGTCGTGCTCAAGGGTCGTGCCGTCGTGCTCAAGGGTCGTACCGTCGTGCTCAAGGGTCGTACCGTCGTGCTCAAGGGTCGTATCGTCGTGCTGAGGGATCGTACCGTCGTGCTCAAGGGTCGTGCCGTCGTGCTCAAGGATCGTACCGTCGTGTTCAAGGGTCGTACCGTCGTGTTCAAGGGTCGTACCGTCGTGTTCAAGGGTCGTACCGTCGTGCTCACGGGTCGTCCTGTCGTGCTCAAGGGTCGTACCGTCGTGCTCAAGGTTCGTACCGTCGTGCTCAAGGGTCGTACCGTCGTGTTCAAGGGTCGTACCGTCGTGCTCAAGGGTCGTACCATCGTGTTCAAGGGTCGTACCGTCGTGTTCAAGGGTCGTACCGTCGTGTTCAAGGTTCGTACCGTCGTGCTCAAGGGTCGTACCGTCGTGCTCAAGGGTCGCACCGTCGTGCTCAAGGGTCGTACCGTCGTATGTAAGGGTCGTATCGTCGTGGTCAAGGGTCGTACCGTCGTGCTCAAGGGTCGTACCGTCGTGCTGGGGGATCGTACCGTCGTGCTCAAGGGTCGTACCGTCGTACTCAAGGGTTGTACCGTTGTGCTCAAGGGTCGTACCGTCGTGTTCAAGGATCGTACCGTCGTGCTCAAGGGTCGTACCGTCGTGCTCAAGGGTCGTACCGTCGTATGTAAGGGTCGTACCGTCGTGCTCAGGGGTCGTGCTGTAGGGGTCGTACCCTCGCAATGACGACCGGAAGTCGGGCAAGTGTCGTTAATTATGTTGACTAAAAAGTTCGTATCTCTGACCCCTGCCCCCCCCCCCTCCCCCCTCCCCCCCTGAGAGATGATGGTGTTTTGAGCCAAATTTTATGTTAATTACAGATTAAAGATACGCTGACGGTCTCGGTGATGATAAGGGAGGGGGGTATTAACGAGGTAGTTACTCTAAACCGTTGTTCATCCTGTGAATATAATCAGGTTTACGTTGTTGTACATCCTGTGAATAAAATCAGATCCACGTACCACGGTGTTGTTCATCCTGAGAATAAAATCAGGGCCACGTTGTTGTTCATCCTGTGAATAAAATCAGCTCCACGTACCACGTTGTTGTTCATCCTGTGAATAAAATCAGGTCCACGTACCACGTTGTTGTTCATCCTGTGAATAAAATCAGCTCCACGTACCACGTTGTTGTTCATCCTGTGAATAAAATCAGCTCCACGTACCACGTTGTTGTTCATCCTGTGAATATAATTAGGTCTACGTACCACGTTGTTGTTCATCCTGTGAATAAAATCAGGTCCACGTACCACGTTGTTGTTCATCCTGTGAATAAAATCAGGTCCACGTACCACGTTGTTGTTCATCCTGTGAATAAAATCAGGTCCACGTACCACGTTGTTGTTCATCCTGTGAATAAAATCAGGTCCACGTACCACGGTGTTGTTCATCCTGTGAATATAATTAGGTCTACGTACCACGTTGTTGTTCATCCTGTGAATATAATCAGGTCCACGTACCACGTTGTTGTTCATCCTGTGAATAAAATCAGGTCCACGTACCACGTTGTTGTTCATCCTGTGAATAAAATCAGGTCCACGTACCACGTTGTTGTTCATCCTGTGAATAAAATCAGGTCCACGTACCACGGTGTTGTTCATCCTGTGAATAAAATCAGGTCCACGTACCACGTTGTTGTTCATCCTGTGAATAAAATCAGCTCCACGTACCACGTTGTTGTTCATCCTGTGAATAAAATCAGGTCCACGTACCACGTTGTTGTTCATCCTGTGAATAAAATCAGGTCCACGTACCACGTTGTTGTTCATCCTGTGAATATAATTAGGTCTACGTACCACGTTGTTGTTCATCCTGTGAATATAATCAGGTCCACGTACCACGTTGTTGTTCATCCTGTGAATAAAATCAGGTCCACGTACCACGTTGTTGTTCATCCTGTGAATAAAATCAGGTCCACGTACCACGTTGTTGTTCATCCTGTGAATAAAATCAGGTCCACGTACCACGGTGTTGTTCATCCTGCGGGGAAAACAGGCCAGCCGTATGTAAACAAGCCAGCTAATGCCCTAATTGGTGGTCATCCTGGGAATCCATGTGTGGCTTGCTAACCATTGTTTATTCATTGAATGAATCCTTCATTCAAGGCTCAGTTGCCTTCTTTATATATATATATATATATATATATATATATATATATATATATATATATATATATATATATATATATATATATATATATATATATATTCCTATGAGTCCACGGAAAAAATGAGACACGATAAGTTGCCAAGTGCACTTTCGTGTAATAGTCACATCATCAGAGGAGACACAAGAGAGAGATATAACAGTCAGTTGATATACAACGAAGAGACGTAGCTAGGACGCCATTATATATATATATATATATATATATATATATATATATATATATATATATATATATATATATATTATCTTTTTTGTCGCTGTCTCCCGCGTTTGCGAGGTAGCGCAAGGAAACAGACGAAAGAAATGTCCCAAACCACCCCCATACACATGTATACACATACACGTTCACACACGCAAATATACATACCTATACATCTCAATGTACACATATATATACACACACAGACATATACATATATACACATGTACATAATTCATACTGTCTGCCTTTATTTATTCCCATCGCCACCTCGCCACACATAGAATGCCATCCCCCTCCCCCCTCATGTGTGCGAGGTAGCGCAAGGAAAAGACAACAAAGGCCCCATTCGTTCACACTCAGTCTCTAGCTGTCATGTAATAATGTCCGAAACCACCGCTCCCTTTCCACATCCAGGCCCCACACAACTTTCCATGGTTTACCCCAGACGCTTCACATGCCCTGATTCAATCCACTGACAGCACGTCGACCCCGGTATACCACATCGATCCAATTCACTCTATTCCTTGCCCGCCTTTCACCCTCCTGCATGTTCAGGCCCCGATCACTCAAAATCTTTTTCACTCCATCTTTCCACCTCCAATTTGGTCTCCCACTTCTCCTCGTTCCCTCCACCTCCGACACAATTATCCTCTTGGCCAATCTTTCCTCACTCATTCTCTCCATGTGCCCAAACCATTTCAAAACACCCTCTTCTGCTCTCTCAACCACACTCTTTTTATTTCCACACATCTCTCTTACCCTTACATTACTTACTCGATCAAACCACCTCATACCACACATTGTCCTCAAACATCTCATTTCCAGCACATCCATCCTCCTGCGCACAACTCTATCCATAGCCCACGCCTCGCAACCATACAACATTGTTGGAACCACGATTCCTTCAAACATACCCATTTTTGCTTTCCGAGATAATGTTCTCGACTTCTACACATTCTTCAAGGCTCCCAGGACTTTCGCCCCCTCCCCCACCCTATGATTCACTTCCGCTTCCATGGTTGCATCCGCTGCCAGATCCACACCCAGATATCTAAAACACTTTACTTCCTCCAGTTTTTCTCCATTCAAACTTACCTCCCAATTGACTTGACCCTCAAACCTACTGTACCTAATTACCTTGCTCTTATTCACATTTACTCTTAACTTTCTTCTTTCACAGACTTTATCAAACTCAGTCACCAGCTTCTGCAGGTTCTCACATGAATCAGCCACCAGCGCTGTATCATCAGCGAACAACAACTGACTCACTTCCCAAGCTCTCTCATCCACAATAGACTGCATACTTGCCCCTCTTTCCAAAACTCTTGCATTCACCTCCCTAACAACCCCATCCATAAACAAATTAAACAACCATGGAGACATCACACACCCCTGCCGCAAACCTACATTCACTGAGAACCAATCACTTTCCTCTCTTCCTACACGTACACATGCCTTACATCCTCGATAAAAACTTTTCACTGCTTCTAACAACTTGCCTCCCACACCATATATTCTTAATACCTTCCACAGAGCATCTCTATCAACTCTATCATATGCCTTCTCCAGATCCATAAATGCTACATACAAATCCATTTGTTTTTCTAAGTATTTCTCACATACATTCTTCAAAGCAAACACCTGATCCACACATCCTCTACCACTTCTGAAACCACACTGCTCTTCCCCAATCTGATGCTCTGTACATGCCTTCATCCTCTCAATCAATACCCTCCCATATAATTTACCAGGAATACTCAACAAACTTATACCTCTGTAATTTGAGCACTCACTCTTATCCCCTTTGCCTTTGTACAATGGCACTATGCACGCATTCCGCCAATCCTCAGGCACCTCACCATGAATCATACATACATTAAATAACCTTACCAACCAGTCAATAATACAGTCACCCCATTTTTTAATAAATTCCACTGCAATACCATCCAAACCTGCTGCCTTGCCGGCTTTCATCTTCCGCAAAGCTTTTACTACCTCTTCTCTGTTTACCAAATCATTTTCCCTAACCCTCTCACTTTGCACACCACCTCGACCAAAACACCCTATATCTGCCACTCTATCATCAAACACATTCAACAAACCTTCAAAATACTCACTCCATCTGCTTCTCACATCACCACTACTTGTTTTCACCTCCCCATTTAGTATATATATATATATATATATATATATATATATATATATATATATATATATATATATATATATATATATATATATATTTTCAAACTATTCGCCATTTCCTGCATCAGCAAGGTAGCGTTAAGAACAGAGGACTTGGCCTCTGAGGGAATATCCTCACCTGGCCCCCTTCTCTGTTCCTTCTTTTGGAAAAAAAAAAAAAAAATATATATATATATATATATATATATATATATATATATATATATATATATATATATATATATATATATAAGGAAAAGCAGAGAATGATAATAGCATTAACGTAAAACATAATTTGAATTGATCCACGTAGACATATTAACAACATGACGTGTAGTAGGAAAACCTGAGCCATATTCATTGTTAACAGTAACCAAAGCAATAATTGAGAGCTGATTTGACATTCATAACAAAAACTGGAAAATATGGTTATGAAAGAAAACGGTGATGAGGAGAACTGCTTACTTAATTAAGGTTAAGTGTAACTTAATGTGTCTTAATCATATTATTCTCTCTCTCTCTCTCTCTCTCTCTCTCTCTCTCTCTCTCTCTCTCTCTCTCTCTCTCTCTCTCTCTCTCTCTCACTTTCTCTTTCTAACACACACTCTCTCTCTCACTTTCTCACAAACTCTCTTTCTCATACACACTCTCTCACGCTCTTTTTCTCTTTCACACACTCTTTCTCATAAACTCTTTCTCATACACTCTCTCACACTCTCCCTTTTGTCACTCACTTTCACTCTTTCTCATATGTTCTCCTCACAGACTCTCTCCTCCTCACACTCTCTCTCCTCCTCACAGCCTTTCTCTCTCTCACTCACTCTCTCTCTCTCCACAGGTGGTGGACGCGATGGGTGGAGCATCTCGACGGAGCAGCCAGATGGCTCTTCTCATCACCTTGTGTTACCTCGGGTCAGTATACAGATGGTTACCTCTCTCTCTCTCTCTCTCTCTCTCTCTCTCTCTCTCTCTCTCTCTCTCTCTCTCTCTCTCTCTCTCTCTCTCTCTCTTCCAAAATCACAGTTTTCGTTAACACATGCTATTGGATGATATATATTATTTATTTATTTATTTTGCTTTGTCGCTGTCTCCCGCGTTTGCGAGGTAGCGCAAGGAAACAGATGAAAGAAATGGCCCAACCCACCCCCATACACATGTATATACATACACGTCCACACACGCAAATATACATACCTATACATCTCAATGTACACATATATATACACACACAGACACATACATATATACCCATGCACACAATTCGCACTGTCTGCCCCCATTCACTCCCATCGCCACCTCGCCACACATGGAATACCGTCTCCCTCCCCCCTCATGTGTGCGAGGTAGCGCTAGGAAAAGACAACAAAGGCCCCATTCGTTCACACTCAGTCTCTAGCTGTCATGCAATAATGCCCGAAACCACCGCTCCCTTTCCCACACCCAGGCCCCACATAACTTTCCATGGTTTACCCCAGACGCTTCACATGCCCTGATTCAATCCACTGACAGCACGTCGACCCCGGTATACCACATCGATCCAATTCACTCTATTCCTTGCCCTCCTTTCACCCTCCTGCATGTTCAGGCCCCGATCACACAAAATCTTTTTCACTCCATCTTTCCACCTCCAATTTGGTCTCCCACTTCTCCTCGTTCCCTCCACCTCCGACACATATATCCTCTTGGTCAATCTTTCCTCACTCATTCTCTCCATGTGCCCAAACCATTTCAAAACACCCTCTTCTGCTCTCTCAACCACACTCTTTTTATTTCCACACATCTCTCTTACCCTTACATTACTCACTCGATCAAACCACCTCACACCACACATTGTCCTCAAACATCTCATTTCCAGCACATCCATCCTCCTGCGCACAACTCTATCCATAGCCCACGCCTCGCAACCATACAACATTGTTGGAACCACTATTCCTTCAAACATACCCATTTTTGCTTTCCGAGATAATGTTCTCGACTTCCACACATTCTTCAAGGCCCCCAGAATTTTCGCCCCCTCCCCCACCTATGATCCACTTCCGCTTCCATGGTTCCATCCGCTGCCAGATCCACTCCCAG
>NW_027264969.1:0-31017 GCF_036320965.1 Panulirus ornatus
AGCATCTTTTGCACAATCCATCACTGATTCCCTAAATACATCCCATTCCTCCCCCACTCCCCTTACTTCCATTGGTCTCACCTTTTTCCAGTCTGTACTCAGTCTCTCCTGGTACTTCCTCACACAAGTCTCCTTCCCAAGCTCACTTACTCTCACCACCCTCTTCACCCCAACATTCACTCTTCTTTTCTGAAAACCCATACAAATCTTCACCTTAGCCTCCACAAGATAATGATCAGACATCCCTCCAGTTGCACCTCTCAGCAAATTAACATTAATATTAAGTAGAAGTAATAGATAGAATTAGGTGGGAGCTTTACATAGAAGTAGTAGGCTGGAAGATCAGGCAGAGATGTTAGGTAGTAGTAGTTGGTAGGAATATTAGGGTGGTCTATTAGGGTGAGGAGAGTTATGCTATGGCCATCCCCTTGAGGGAGTTTCCAAAAGGAAAGGTCATCAGAGATATACATGTAGATAGATAGATATGACTGTTGTACTTAATTTGTTGCTTTTCCATGTCCTTTTTTATGTACCTCTTTCAGTGCACTAGGTGATAATTTCTGGTCTTGGATTGCTATGTTTGACATGGCTGTTTGTTAGTTTCTCCAAGTTCATTTATTTTAGGCTTTGATATTTTATTTTTTGATTTTCTAGCTCTTTTTAGTCTGTGTTAATTATTAATATTTATATATGTTTATTTGTTATATTTAATTGCTGTTTCCCACTGATGCGGGAAACAGACAAATAATGGCCCATCCACTCATATACACATATATACATAGACACCCATACATGCACATGTACATACACACTTATACATATATATACACAGTTACATATTAATACTTGCTTGCTTTCTTCAATTACCCGTGCCACCCCACAGGAAACAGCATCACCACCCCCCTGCGTCAGCGAGGTAGCACCAGTTAAGCAGACCAAAAAAGGCCACATTCATGTGCGAAGTGAGAGGGTTAGGGAGAATGATTTGGTAAACAGATAAGAGGGAGTGGAAGCTTTGCGGAAGATGAAAGCCGGCAAGACAGTGGTTTTGGATGGTATTGCAGTGGAATTTATTAAAAAAGGGGGTGACTGTGTTGCTGACTGGTTGGTATGTATAGTTAATGTATGTATGACTCATGGTGAGGTGCCTGAGGATTGGTGGAATGCTTGCATAGTGCCATTGTACAAAGGCAAAGGGGATAAAGGTGAGTGCTCAAATTACAGAGGTATAAATTTGTTGAGTATTCCTGGGAAATTGTATTTTATTTATTTATTTTGCTTTGTCACTGTCTCCCACATATGCGAGGTAGCACAAGGAAACAGACGAAAGAAATGGCCCAACCCACCCCCATACACATATATATACATACACGTCCACACACGCAAATATACATACCCATACATCTCACAGTACACATATATATACACACACAGACACATACATATATACACATGCACACAATTCACACTGCCTTTATTCATTCATATCGCCACCTCACTACACATGGAATAACACCCCCCCTCCCCCCTCATGTGTGCGAGGTAGTGCTAGGAAAAGACAACAAAAGCCCCATTCGTTCACACTCAGTCTCTAGCTGTCATGTAATAATGCCCGAAACCACAGCGCCCTTTCCACATCCAGGCCCCACACAACTTTCCATGGTTTACCCCAGACGCTTCACATGCCCTGATTCAGTCCATTAACAGCAAGTCTACCCCGGTATACCACATCGATCCAATTCACTCTATTCCTTGCCCGCCTTTCACCCTCCTGCATGTTCAGGCCCCGATCACTCAAAATCTTTTTCACTCCATCTTTCCACCTCCAATTTGGTCTCCCACTTCTCCTCGTTCCCTCCACCTCCGACACATATATCCTCTTTGTCAATCTTTCCTCACTCATTCTCTCCATGTGCCCAAACCATTTCAAAACACCCTCTTCTGCTCTCTCAACCACACTCTTTTTATTTCCACACATCTCTCTTACCCTTACATTACTTACTTGATCAAACCACCTCACACCACACATTGTCCTCAAACATCTCATTTCCAGCACATCCACCCTCCTGCGCACAACTCTATCCATAGCGCACGCCTCGCAACCATACAACATTGTTGGAACCACTATTCCTTCAAACATACCCATTTTTGCTTTCTGAGATAATGTTCTCGAATTCCAAACATTCTTCAAGGCTCCCAGGATTTTTGATTCCTCCCCCACCCTATGATTCACTTCCACTTCCATGGTTCCATCTGCTGCCAGATCCACTCCCAGATATCTAAAACACTTTACTTCCTCCAGTTTTTCTCTATTCAAACTTACCTCCCAAGTGACTTGACCCTCAACCCTACTGTACCTGATAACCTTGCTCTTATACACATTTACTCTTAACTTTCTTCTTTCACACACTTTACCAAACTCAGCCACCAGCTTCTGCTGTTTCTCACATGAATCAGCCACCAGCGCTGTATCATCAGTGAATAACAACTGACTCACTTCCCAAGCTCTCTCATCCACAATAGACTTCATACTTGCCCCTCTTTCCAAAACTCTTGCATTCACCTCCCTAACAACCCCATCCATAAACAAATTAAACAACCATGGAGACATCACACAACCCTGCCACAAACCTACATTCACTGAGAACCAATCACTTTCCTCTCTTCCTACACATACACATGCCTTACATCCTCGATAAAAATTTTTCACTGCTTCTAACAACTTGCCTCCCACACCATATATTCTTAATACCTTCCACAGAGCATCTCTATCAACTCTATCATATGCTTTCTCCAGATCCATAAATGCTACATACAAATCCATTTGCTTTTCTAAGTATTTCTCACATACATTCTTCAAAGCAAACACCTGATCCACACATCCTCTACCACTTCTGAAACCACAGTGCTCTTCCCCAATCTGATGCTCTGTACATGCCTTCACCCTCTCAATCAATACCCTCCCATATAATTTACCAGGAATACTCAACTAACTTATACCTCTGTAATTTGAGCACTCATTCTTATCCTCTTTGCCTTTGTACAATGGCACTATGCATGCATTCCGCCAATCCTCAGGCACCTCACCATGAGTCATACATACATTAAATAACCTTACCAACCAGTCAAGAATACAGTCACCCCCTTTTTTAATAAATTCCACTGCAATACCATCCAAACCTGCTGCCTTGCCGGCTTTCATCTCCACAAAGCTTTTACTACCTCTTCTCTGTTTACCAAATCATTTTCCCTAACCCTCTCACTTTGCACAGCACCTAGACCAAAACACCCTATATCTGCCACTCTATCATCAAACACATTCAACAAACCTTCAAAATACTCACTCCATCTCCTTCTCACGTCACCACTACTTGTTTTCACCTCCCCATTAGCGCCCTTCACTGAAGTTCCCATTTACTCCCTTGTCTTACGCACTTTATTTACCTCCTTCCAGAACATCTTTTTATTCTCCCTAAAATGTAATGATATTCTCTCACCCCAACTCTCATTTGCCCTCTTTTTCACCTCTTGCACCTTTCTCTTGACCTCCTGTCTCTTTCTTTTATACATCTCCCACTCAATTGCATTTTTTCCCTGCAAAAATCGTCCAAATGCCTCTCTCTTCTCTTTCACTAATAATCTTACTTCTTCATCCCACCACTCACTACCCTTTCTAATCAACCCACCTCCCACGCTTTTCATGCCACAAGCATCTTTTGCGCAATGCATCACTGATTCCCTAAATACATCCCATTCCTCCCCCACTCCCCTTACTTCCATTGTTCTCACCTTTTTCCATTCTGTACTCAGTTTCTCCTGGTACTTCCTCACACAAGTCTCCTTCCCAAGCTCACTTACTCTCACCACCCTCTTCACCCCAACATTCACTCTTCTTTTCTGAAAACCCATACAAATCTTCACCTTAGCCTCCACAAGATAATGATCAGACATCCCTCCAGTTGCTCCTCTCAGCAAATTAACGTTAATATTAAGTAGAAGTAGTAGATAGAATTAGGTGGGAGCTTTACATAGAAGTAGTAGGCTGGAAGATCAGGCAGAGATGTTAGGTAGTTGTAGTTGGTAGGAATATTAGGGTGGTCTATTAGGGTGAGGAGAGTTATGCTATGGCCATCCCCTTGAGGGAGTTTCCAAAAGGAAAGGTCATCAGAGATATACACGTAGATAGATAGATATGACTGTTGTACTTAATTTGTTGCTTTTCCATGTCCTTTTTTATATACCTCTTTCAGTGCACTGGGTGATAATTTCTGGTCTTGGATTGCTATGTTTGACATGGCTGTTTGTTAGTTTCTCCAAGTTCATTTATTTTAGGCTTTGATATTTTATTTTTTGATTTTCTAGCTCTTTTTAGTCTGTGTTAATTATTAATATTTATATATGTTTATTTGTTATATTTAATTGCTGTTTCCCACTGATGCGGGAAACAGACAAATAATGGCCCATCCACTCATATACACATATATACATAGACACCCATACATGCACATGTACATACACACTTATACATATATATACACAGTTACATATTAATACTTGCTTGCTTTCTTCAATTACCTGTGCCACCCCACAGGAAACAGCATCACCACCCCCCTGCGTCAGCGAGGTAGCACCAGTTAAGCAGACCAAAAAAGGCCACATTCATGTGCGAAGTGAGAGGGTTAGGGAGAATGATTTGGTAAACAGAGAAGAGGGAGTGGAAGCTTTGCGGAAGATGAAAGCTGGCAAGACAGTGGTTTTGGATGGTATTGCAGTGGAATTTATTGAAAAAGGGGGTGACTGTGTTGCTGACTGGTTGGTATGTCTAGTTAATGTATGTATGACTCATGGTGAGGTGCCTGAGGATTGGTGGAATGCTTGCATAGTGCCATTGTACATAGGCAAAGGGGATAAAGGTGAGTGCTCAAATTACAGAGGTATAAATTTGTTGAGTATTCCTGGGAAATTGTATTTTATTTATTTATTTTGCTTTGTCACTGTCTCCCACATTTGCGAGGTAGCACAAGGAAACAGACGAAAGAAATGGCCCAACCCACCCCCATACACATGTATATACATACACGTCCACACACGCAAATATACATACCCATACATCTCACAGTACACATATATATACACACAGACACATACATATATACACATGCACACAATTCACACTGCCTTTATTCATTCATATTGCCACCTCGCCACACATGGAATAACATCCCCCTCCCCCCCTCATGTGTGCGAGGTAGCACTAGGAAAAGACAACAAAGGCCCCATTCGTTCACACTCAGTCTCTAGCTGTCATGTAATAATGCCCGAAACCACAGCTCCCTTTCCACATCCAGGCCCCACACAACTTTCCATGGTTTACCCCAGACGCTTCACATGCCCTGATTCAATCCATTAACAGCATGTCTACCCCGGTATACCACATCGATCCAATTCACTCTATTCCTTGCCCGCCTTTCACCCTCCTGCATGTTCAGGTCCCGGTCACTCAAAATCTTTTTTACTCCATCTTTCCACCTCCAGTTTGGTCTCCCACTTCTCCTCGTTCCCTCCACCTCCGACACATATATCCTCTTTGTCAATCTTTCCTCTCTCATTCTCTCCATGTGCCCAAACCATTTCAAAACACCCTCTTCTGCTCTCTCAACCATGCTCTTTTTATTTCCACACATCTCTCTTACCCTTACATTACTTACTCAATCAAACCACCTCACACCACACATTGTCCTCAAACATCTCATTTCCAGCACATCCACCCTCCTGCGCACAACTCTATCCATAGCCCACGTCTCGCAACTATACAACATTGTTGGAACCACTATTCCTTCAAACATACCCATTTTTGCTTTCCTAGATAATGTTCTTGACTTCCACACATTCTTCAAGGCTCCCAGAATTTTCGCCCCCTCCCCCACCCTATGATTCACTTCCGCTTGCATGGTTCCATCCGTTGTCAGATCCACTCCCAGATATCTAAAACACTACTTCCTCCAGTTTTTCTCCATTCAAACTTACCTCCCAATTGACTTGACCCTCAACCCTACTGTACCTAATAACCTTACTCTTATTCACATTTACTCTTAACTTTCTTCTTTCACACACTTTACCAAACTCAGTCACCAGCTTCTGCAGTTTCTCACATGAATCAGCCACCAGCGCTGTATCATCAGCGAACAACAACTGACTCACTTCCCAAGCTCTCTCATCCACAACAGACTTCATATTTGCCCCTCTTTCCAAAACTCTTGCATTCACCTCCCTAACAACCCCATCCATAAACAAATTAAACAACCATGGAGACATCACACACCTCTGCTGCAAACCTACATTCACTGAGAACCAATCACTTTCCTCTCTTCCTACACGTACACATGCTTTACATCCTCGATAAAAACTTTTCACTGCTTCTAACAACTTGCCTCCCACACAAATATATTCTTAGTACCTTCCACAGAGCATCTCTATCAACTCTATCATATACCTTCTCCAGATCCATTAATGCTACATACAAATCCATTTGCTTTTCTAAGTATTTCTCACATACATTCTTCAAAGCAAACACCTGATCCACACATCCTCCACCACTTCTGAAACCACAGTGCTCTTCCCCAATCTGATGCTCTGTACACGCCTTCACCCTCTCAACCAATACCCTCCCATATAATTTACCAGGAATACTCAACAAACTTATACCTCTGTAATTTGAGCACTCACTCTTATCCCCTATGCCTTTGTACAATGGCACTATGCATGCATTCCGCCAATCCTCAGGCACCTCACCATGAATCATACATACATTAAATAACCTTACCAACCAGTCAACAATACAGTCACCCCCTTTTTTGATAGATTCCACTGCAATACCATCCAAACCTGCTGCCTTGCCGGCTTTCATCTTCCGCAAATCTTTTACTACCTCTTCTCTGTTTACCAAATCATTTTCCCTAACCCTCTCACTTTGCACACCACCTCGACCAAAACACCCTATATCTGCCACTCTATCATCAAACACATTCAACAAACCTTCAAAATACTCACTCCATCTCCTTCTCACATCACCACTACTTGTTATCACCTCCCCATTAGCCCCCTTCACTGAAGTTCCTATTTGCTCCCTTGTCTTATGCACTTTATTTACCTCCTTCCAAAACATCTTTTTATTCTCCCTGAAATTTAATGATACTCTCTCATCCCAACTCTCATTTGCCCTCTTTTTCACCTCTTGCACCTTTCTCTTGACCTCCTGCCTCTTTCTTTTATACCTCTCCCACTCATTTGCATTTTTTCCCTGCAAAAATCGTCCAAATGCTTCTCTCTTCTCTTTCACTAATAATCTTACTTCTTCATCCCACCACTCACTACCTTTTCTAATCAATCCACCTCCCACGCTTCTCATGCCACAAGCATCTTTTGCGCAAGCCATCACTGCTTCTCTAAATACATCTCATTCCTCCCCCACTCACCTTTTTCCATTCTGTACTCAGTCTCTCGTGGTACTTCCTCACACAAGTCTCCTTCCCAAGCTCACTTACTCTCACCACTCTCTTCACCCAAACATTCTCTCTTCTTTTCTTAAAACCCCCACAAATCTTCACCTTTGCCTCCACAAGATAATGATCAGACATCCCTCCAGTTGCACCTCTCAGCACATTAACATCCAAAAGTCTCTCTTTCGTGCGTCTATCAATTAACACGTAATCCAATAACGCTCTCTGGCCATCTCTCCTACTTACATACGTATACTTATGTATATCTCGCTTTTTAAACCAGGTATTCCCAATCACCAGTCGTTTTTCAGCACATAAATCTACAAGCAATTGTGGGAAATTGATGTTCAAAACCATTTGAATTTTTGTGATTCAGAAACTTTTAGAATCTACACGTTGTTTTATGAGAAATAGTAGGCAAGACTAAGAAGGAGAGTTACTGGAAAGTTACTGGTTGAGAAAACAACAAGAATCTTTAGGTGAGGGTATATTTAGAGAGAAATCAGTTAGGTAAAGAAGTGGGTGATTTTATAGAAGGGGACCAGTTGAAGTACAGAAGGTAGGGATGACTAGTCGAATGAAAGATACTACTCGATTTATTTGCTGTGAGGAGTTCAGAGGAGAATGTCATTTAGGATGTTTCTAAAAACATGGAAGTCATTATAAGAATTCCTTTTTGATGTGATTTATTTTCCCCATTTTTAGGAACCTGTGATTTGGAAGAAGGAGAGAGAGGCTAGTCACAACATTTGACCCCTGGAAAGCTCACTCCAAAGTCAAACTGGCATGGCATGTTCCGTAAGTGAGGGCTGACATATCTTCGAGTCATCTTAAACATTGTGCTTCGGCATCCAAGGGAAATGTTAAGTTGTCTCAGATGTTATGCATTAACAATTTCAATGAGAATGAGTTACATAAGTTTTGGGATTTAGAGTCAGTGGGAATTTGTAACAAGGAAGTATATCCTGATGTTAGCAACCATCCTGTGTTAAAATCCTTTTCAGAGACAGTTAAGTTTAAGGATGATAGATATGAGGTTGCTCTTCCCTGGAAATCAGAGCATAAGTGTAGCCTCCAAAATAATGAAAGGCTTGCAAGGAAAAGGTTGTTATGTTTGATGCATAAATTTAAATCCAATCCTAAACTTCAGGAGGAGTATGATGCTGTATTTGAGGGTTACGAACGGGAAGGCATCATTGAAGAGGTACCTGAGGGTGAGATGAACAGCCCATACCCCACATTCTACCTTCCTCATCATCCTGTCATCAGGGAAGTCAGCACCACAAGTAAAGTAAGACCAGTCTTTGACGCATCTGCTGTGAGCTATTATGGAGTCTCATTAAATCACTGTCTTGAGGTGGGTCCCCCTCTTAACCCACAGTTGGTAGAGGTACTTATGAGGTTCAGAAGGTGGAAGGTTGCCTTAACTGGTGATATCACGAAAGCTTTCCTCCAGATTAATGTAAGGAAAGAAGACAGGGATGTGCATAGATTTCTTTGGAACTATAATGGTGACATTCGGATAATGAGATTTACTAGAGTTCCATTTGGTAATAAAAGTAGTCCATTTCTGTTGAACGCAACTGTTAAACATCATCTTAAAAGCTTTCCTGATTCTGAAGTTATTGCAGAGCTAAAGGATAACCTATATGTGGATGACTGGTTGTCAGGAGCTGACAGTACAGAGGAAGCCTTTGCTAAGTTTGATGAGGCACGGTCAGTTCTATCCAAGGCCAGTATGACACTTTCAAAGTGGAGCTCGAACTGCAATGCCTTAAAAGACAGATTTAATGACTACTTAGAGCCCAGCAAGCATGCAGAGACAAAGATTCTTGGTTTACAGTGGTGTTTGACTAGAGATAGTTTTTCATTTGATTGTTTAGAATTGAAGGATCTTGAGGTAGCATCCACAAAGAGAGCAGTTATCAGTGTCATCAGTAAATTATTTGATCCTCTTGGCCTTCTATGCCCAGTAATCATGATGGCAAAAATTATGTTCCAAGACTTGGACTTTCTTGGGATGAGATCTTGCCTACAGAATTGCAACACCGGTTTCAGAAGTGGGTTCAAAATATAAAAGTTCTTAACACATGGCAAGTTAATCGTTGTTACTTTCCAGAACTTGTATGGAACAAGCTACAAAATGTAGAACTGCATGCCTTTGGAGATGCTTCAGAGAAGGGGTATGGTGCCTGTGTATACTTGAGAGTTCCTGATAATGACGGGTCATTTAAGGTAATCTTAGTTCTAGCCGAAGGAAGGGTAGCACCTATCAAGAAATTGTTGGTGCCGAGGTTGGAATTAATGGGTGCTCTTTGTGTGCTAGGCTATCTGTATTTGTGAAGACTTCCCTACACTTAATTGATGTACAAATGTACTGCTGGACTGATTCTAAAGTAGCATTGTCATGGATAAAGGGAGACCCTAATAGATGGAAGACTTTTGTAGCGAATAGAGTAACTGAGATTCAGAGTTAAATCCCCCCAGTTCAGTGGAAGCATATTCCTGGTAAAGATAATCCAGCAGACCTTATTTCCACAGGTGCCTTTGCTGAAGACTTAATTTCCTGTACCTCGTGGCTGAATGGTCCTGCTTGGCTCTCTGAACACTTTACTCCCATGCAACAGGATGAGGTACCAGCAGCACTGCCCATTGTAGAGGAGGTATTCCCAGACAGCCCAGTGACATGCTTAGTGTCCGAGCATCCATCAGTAGGGATTGACTACACCCGCTGGGGTCATTTTACAAAAGCTATTAAGTGTGTAGCTTGGGTAATAAGGTTTGTGAACAATTGTAAACCTCATGCTGTTAAATGTTTTGGGCCCTTGTCTTATACAGAGTTAGATCAAGCTAAGACAAAGTTAATGATTTGTGTTCAGAGAGAAAGGTACAGCCAAGAGATCAGTGCCTTAATGCTTGGAAAGTCACTCCCTAAGAGTTCTGACATTAGGAAATTCAGTCCTTTTATGGATGAAAATGGTCTTTTGAGAAGCAAGAGTTGGCTGGACCAGGCTGAATTAAGTTATGATTGCAAGTATCCTATGATTATTCCAGCAGGTCACATTGCCAAGCTGTTAGTTAGTTTCCAACATGTATTTCTGAAACACACTGGTGTTTCCACTTTAATTTCAACATTAAGATCTTGTTACTTAATTGACGGATTAAAAAAGCTTGCTAAGGTAGTCTGTAGAGAGTGTATGATTTGTCGTAGACATCACTCACAAGCTTGCTGTCAGCCTGTAGCTCCTCTCCCAGGACTAAGAATTAACTCTGCTCCTCCCTTCACTGTGACAGGTGTAGATTATGCTGGACCACTGTTTTGTGTTGATTTTCCATGCAAGAAGCTGTACATTTTGTTATTCACTTGTGGAGTTGTCCGTGCAGTACACTTAGAGTTGACTAACTCTATGTCTTATGATGATTGCTTACTTGCCTTTTGTAGGTTTTCTGCCGGAAGAGGCCTTCCATCAGTTATTTACTCTGACAATGCCAAGACTTTTATTAGTATGTCTAAACAAATGCATCAGTTCTTTGGCACCCTTGCTCCTCAGTGGAAGTTTGTTGTACCCCATGCTCCATGGTGGGGAGGTTGGTGGGAAAGATTAGTCCGATCTGTTAAATTAGCTCTGAGAAAGACTCTTGGTATAAAATGTTTAACAAGATGTGAGCTAGAGACTACCTTACATGAAATTGAGGCATGTGTAAATTCCAGACCCTTAACTTTTGCCACAGATGATCCTAATTCTGTAAGCCCTTTAACACCTTCTCATTTTTTAATTGGACGCACTGCTGGATTTCATAGAGAGCTTAAAGGTGATTGCCAGGTTCCTGAAATGTCACATAAGGACCTATGTGAGCAAGAAAGCCTGAGACATCAACAACTTGATAAGTTTTGAAATGTGTGGGTGTCTGACTATTTATTGAATTTACCCCCTATCATTACAGGTTTCACACCCAGATGTAAACTGGTGAAGGGATCTGTTGTGCTGGTTCGGGAAGATAATTCTCCTTGTTTGCAGTGGCCCCTTGGAGTGATTGTTGAGCTATTCCCTGGGAAGGATGGAATAATTCGTAGTGTCAAAGTTAAGACTGCAAAGGGAGTAATTAGTAGGCCAGTGCAAAAACTGCATAACTTGAGAGCTTTCATCTGCAGGGGAGGATGCTACAACAGATGAAGCTCATAGTCCCTTACCACCAACAGATGCCTTCCCAGCATATGCTCAAGGTTTTGATGAGGCTCACTCCATGACACAGTTGTCAACTTATGTGTCTTGAACAGAACAAACTGTAAAGCCTCCTCAGAGACTGAATATGTGAGATTGGAGGGTTTGAGATGTATTGTAGATTTAGGTTGGTGATCAGTATAGTCCCTTTGGGTATTGTTTATTGTTTTATTGTGTCATTTGCTTTCCAGGGTGAGGGTTGAGTTGACTCTTAGTGAGACATTTGTATTTATACATCCTGATGCCATATGATCATGTTGTTGAGAGTAAGGATAGGAGTTATTAAAGGTACTCCTATGGTGGGGAGATGTTGGCGCCAGACGTATGAAAGTTGGCTGCGAAAATAATGGAATGACGCATTTAATCCATTGTGGACACGTCAGTCTGTAAGATGCCTTATTGAATGTATTAAGATCCCATTGTCAGTCTGTAAGATGCCTTATTGAATGTATAAGATCCCATTGTTGTTTACTGGCCGGAGAGATCATGTTTACTCAGCGAAGTAAATAAACTCAGTACACGACGAGACTCGAGCTGTTTGATGCCCCCCCATGTGTTGCTCCGCCTCGCGAGTTATTTTTCAACGGTTTCTCTTCCTATGGGACTTGTGTGAGAGGAACATAGATAAGAAAATAGATTTGGAATTTTTTTATGGATTTGATTTAATTAATTTTGCTTATGTAGTAATTATTTATTATTTATTCATCTATCTATCAATATCTCTGATGTCTGTTCCAACTGGAACTCCCTCAGTGGGATGGCCATGGCAATAGAGTCTCCATAACTTGTGAAATCAAGTGCCAGTTCTTAGCCTCTTGTGCCTCACCCTTAACAGGTCACTGGTAGAGGGCTACTCTAGCGCAGTGTTTGCATAGGTTCCTACCTAATGTTTTTACTGACTACTTTTACTGACTACATGTTGCATATGAAGTTGAGTTGTATATCTTGTGATGTTTCTTATCAAGGCTTGCACATGGTTGTTTGTGGTTTAGTACATTTGTTATATGTACAGGGCATGGAGGTGATATATATGATGTGTAGTTAATGCACAGGATGTACACAGTATATGTAATTGATTTAAATGGTATGCAAGGTTTGCTCAGAGTGACATGTTGCAATATTTATGTAGATAGTATGCAGTGTGCATTGGAAACATAGGACAGGTGTGATGAATAGAACAGGTAGGTTGTGCACACGTTATAATTTGCAAGTACTGCTGTATTAATGATTGATAGCTGAACACAAAGTCAGGTGATTTAGCCACTATTATCTTGTTTTGATTTATTAAGGGATGACACAATTGTCGGATTAAGAATTCATTGCCTCAGCTTAGCCAGAGGCAGAGGGTGTTCCATCCTGATGGAAAAGCATACATACGCTTTAAAATTTGTATCAGTAGCTAACAAACTGAAGTTATTCATCTCGGCTATTCATTGTTTATGATTTTTCTTCACAACAGGTGCTGGAGATTGTAGCGCCACCTTACACAGTAGAGTTTGTCCAGCTCTTCCTGCCACTGGTCGAGAATGAGGATATCACAGGCTCCATGAATACAGATAGTGACTTGGTGAATGAGTTTATAGGTAATATTTGAGAAAGTTATGTAAGTATGAGTAAGATTTCAACAAGGCTGTGCCTCAGTAGCTATGAGTTTGGATGCATTGGCTTCTAATTTGCAAAGCCTGTATGCTCAAGGAGCATATTTTTTCATCTTTGTTTGTTATTTCACACCTTGCTTGCCATATTCCTCTTTAGCAAAGTAGAGCCAGGAGCAGAAGAAAAGGCCTCATTTGCTCTTGTATTGTTTCTGTGGTTGAGTTGTTTTGCTACCCCAAGTTATTTTTACAGATGTTTCCAGTAGGATGTTTATGAAATTAGAAGAGAATGGGATTAAAGATAGGTTTTAGAGTAAATGAGGAATTTTGAAATATATTGTTGTGAAGGGAGTTGTTGATAGGCCAGAACAGGTTATTAAGGTTCTTTAAGCATATGAATTTTGAATATTAAAGGGGAAATGAGGCATAATTCAGGTAATTCCATGAGTTAACCAAATGGTATGTGAACCAAATTAAGAAACATAGAAATAATTGCAGTGCAAACCCCGGGATTGTGCTGATATATTATATCCTTAGAGGTTTCTTTTGAATTTTGATAGAAAGATTGTACAGTATGCCATTATACATGACAGCTAGAGAATGGATGTGAGCAGATGTGACCTTTCTTTCTTTGTTTCTGGTTCTACCTCACTAACACAGGAAACTGCGGTCAAATATGAAAAAAAAAGCCATTTACCGGGATGTCTGGTGGTCTTTCATATCCACTTGCTTAAGTCTCATATAGTAATGGCTCTGCTGCCCTTTTTGAAGCATCCTTAGAAGATAGGTCAAACACTTCATATGTAATGTGTTGTATTTTCTTTTGTTTCAAGACCACATATGAAGAGAGAATTCAACACACCATATCTTTCATGCTGCCGTTATACAGTAGCAGTGTACCAGGTGCAAGGAGTGAGCTTTGTCATGAAACTTAACCCTTTATGGAGTTGATCCTTGGGTGCAAATTTTAGCCCTGATCAGGCTGATGACTCAATTTCTATTGTGCGAATTTAATGCCCTAACTAGCCAATAACATTTTCTGCATCATTAAGATGGGGTTTAAGTATTTCTTGGGTAGGTTATACGGAGTAAGATTCTGCTTCAGGGTATGTGCTACATAGAGCATCAGGATCCCAAGTTTTGGAAGGTATCTCCTGCTTGCCCAAGCTGAGCAGGGTTGTGAGTAAACTTGTAGTGTCTTGGACTGCCAGATCTTGTGACTGTCATATTCTGGATGACGCAGTATATATCAGTTAGCAAAGTCATTATTATGACAGCGAGGTATTCGTGACTAAGATTGTTTATAGTTATGCTTCTGTTGTTTATCATTATGCTTGTTTCTTGGTGCCCTCCCTATCAAAAAAGAAAGCTAAAGCATCATGCTGGCACTTCTTTTTGCTGAGGTTTTGATCTGTATGAGAAGCATAGTATTGAGAGAATACTAGTTAGAAACTTCCATCATAATTGAACATTCATGAAGCTTTGCTTACTCAAGGTGAATATAGAGGTCCCTTGCCTGCCGTGGGTTTATCAACCATGCTTTTGTGTATACATGCCAAGAATAGTGTACACCACTTTACCAAACACAGAATCAAGTTTTGAGTGTACACAGCAACACCAGAATTTTTTTCTGTGCCCTGGGTATGTCATGTAACCACAGGCTGCATGTAATCCAACCTGATGGACCAATATTACTAGTTAGAGGCTGGAGGAGTGTCATAAACAGGCAATGTTGCTTGGGCAAATGTTGAGGTAGCCTTTTGTGCTTCGTAGCTGGTAGGATGATATCTGGGAGTATGGAGGGATGGTGTCAGAGGAACATACTACCATTATAGTAATACTTTACAATTTTGTACATCATTTTGTGTACATTGAGAGAATATCCATTTTGTTGTTTTTGAAGTATAACATGCTTATTTTTAACTTTGAAGCCTATGTTATAGGACATAAGGTATGTCTCTCATCTCATGAGGCATACTGCCTGACTCCATGTTTTCCAAAGGCCTTGTACCTTGTCAACCTCAGTTTTCCACATGGTTGGTGAGGGAATTCTGTATCATTCCTTCATCTTTGTCTGAGTGAATGTGTGATATGTCTATTTATTGTTCATTGTGCCACAGAAATGTGTCTATTCTGAATTAGGTTGTGAGGAGGATCGCAAAACAAAGGTAATGATGGAGTGATGATCACTTGGCATCTGGAGACATTTGCTGATGGAGCCAAGAACAAGGATGTGGTATATGGAGGAAGTAGCTGATAAGTCATGGATAAGAGTAAATTTTAATAAAAGGGAAGTTGGTAAGCTAAGTATGGCATGTCATGAAATGTGGAGGTAGTTGTTAAAGCCAAGGATGGATTGATATTGCATCAAGTTGATCAAACCAAGGATGTGAGTGATGTGGAATTTAAAGGTATTTATTTTAAAAATACATGATGGAAGATAAGAGTGGTATGAATATATGGTGATGATTAATGAAAAACTTTTATAAGTTGGAGTTAAATTCAGGAGAGAATAAGAATAGGAAAGGTTAACAGTAAGTTTAAGGTTACAGGCGGTGCCAGTATGTAATGTTTGAGGTTCAGTATTTTGCACAGAGAAATAGTAGCCTGGAGATGATTACATGCAGTTTTAGGAAATTGTGTAAATAAATGCTATGTCAATGGTTAATTAATCTCTCTTTGTGATAGATGATTTTCTTTGTTTCAGCCCACTGCAAGTCCAATTATTACGTCATGTAGAAGGATCGTTGAAGCATCATAAACAATGAGATACTCAGGTAAAGTTTTTAAGGAAAGTGGCTTTAACTGACCTGACAAAGAAACCAACTGTTGGCAAGACCACAGCCACTGTAGTTGTATATCTCTTAGATTTGATGTTTCTTATGAGCTCCCATTGATCCCTCAGTAGGTCATTTGATTAAGCTGACAATATCAGTAGCCTCACTTTTGTAATGGCTTGTGCTCAGTAAGCAACAGTTGAGGATGTGTGGCACAAGAGGTGTACATTAACTATCCCTCTTGTACTGCCACAACTGCAGGCTATACCTATCATCATGAAGTACAATACTGATCTCATCTTACTTATCTTGTGGTTTCTCACTAGAAACAAATGTCTATCTTCAGACCTGTATGATATCATCACTGACAACTCTTCTATCAGTCTCACACTCTTAGACAGAGACAAACACCAAATCTAGATTAGTATCGCTTTTGTAATGATGGTCCATCACCAGCACCATATTAGTATTGCCAACTGGACAATACCATTACTGTGAATGTGTTGTCACTTGGCAGACACTCGCACCATTATTGTCGGCATCTGGTCAACACTAGTACCATCATTGTGTAGCCATCTGACCAACACTAGCACCATTATTATTATGTCTGCCATCTGGCCAACACTAGCATCAGTATCGTGTCACACTAGCACCACGATTGTGGTATCACTTAGCCAACATCAACACCTTGATTGTGTTGCCACCTGCTTAATACAAGCATTATGTTAGTGTTGCCATCTGGTCAAAACCAGCACTTTGAGACTGATGCTGCCTAGTTCAAACTTGGTGCTGCAGCTATGACCATCATGAATCAACCAGATGCTGTATCCCTGACACACATCTTAGTTGCATACATTTCCTCATGTTGCTCAGGATGGTTGACTTAAAAGATAGTAGGTTTTGGTACTCTGGACTTCATGAAGTGAAAGAATGAAAAAGGTTAGTTATGTGGTTTTCATTTATTTTTCATGCATATGCATTATTTTGACAACTCAAAGCATCCATATCCAAGTTGCCATTTTACACTATGCAGTGGTGTCCCATGCAGAATATTTTTGAATTTCCAGCCATTCTCATATTTCCTTGCATTCCTTGCCTCATCACTTCAATTCCTGTTCGTAGTTGATGTCAGAAAATGGCAAATATTCTCTCTCATGAAGTACCCTCTTTTAGGAGAAACCTATAGACTATAGTAAGGGGATTGGTAAGGGTATATATGGCTATTTGTAAATAGAAGTTCAAAGATTTAATAATACAATGTCAGCAGAAAGTGAGTTGGCGAAGTGAAAGCGAGAGTACCTGAGAAGGGGTTTTAGGAGTGGGAGATTTTATCAAGAAAGAAATTTGATCATGCAAAAGTAAGTACGTAGTAGAGGAAGGACAATAAAGGAATGTTTAGAATCCATTAATTTACAGCATACAAAGGGTCAGGAAGGTAAATGAAAGGTGGAACTTGAAGAATGTTAACATAGTATCTTTATGTGAAGTGGTATGTATATGGAGGAAAACAGGGAATTGACAGAAATAGGATGTACAAAAATGACCTTATGTAGATGAACTACTTGGGTGATTGAGATGAGTGAAACATGCACATAACTTCTTTTTTAATGACCTCTGCTGTAGATGTGGTAGATGGTGTATGTGATAATTAAATTCATGGAACACCAGAAAAGGGAAACATGTAGGACACCTGTGGCTGACATGATTAGTCATACATATGGAGGTCTTTATGTTGTCAAACAATTGCTCCATCATCTTATGAATGGCATTCTTAATTTGCATGTGATGATTATATGTATAATATGTATATTTTATATGAAATTGTTTTATGAATTAATGTAAACATGAGAGGCTTCTTTCTTTAGCCCAAAATATTCATTATGTTGTCTGGTCTTGATAAGGAATTTAGTTTGAGAGGAGCACTCAACTTGGTGAAAAAATGGGAATTGGAAAGTGGGAAATTAGTTGTAATGCTGTGTTTGTCTTGAATTAATGTTTTTGTTTTCAGGGATTGCATTGCTTCCCTACATAAAGTCAAAGTGCATGCTTTTGGATTAGTGAAAATCTTAGATTTTGTCATACTTGCTTACTGTTTCTTGTATAGTGAAGTAGCATCAGGAACTGATGAAAAAGACCCTCATTTGTTCACATCCACTCTTTATCTGTCATGTATATGCGCTGAGTAAATTTAGAATTTTAACATCTACAGAGGTGCCTTAAGGCTTATGGTCATGTATCAAAGGTTATGTTGTGAGCCAAAGCATCTCCATCTTTTTCTTTCCTGGGTTGGTTGTCCTGCGAGCTAATGAGAATCTTTGATCTCTGGAGGGGTTTGAAGCCTCCAACACCCCTCATTCCAGTAAGGAATGACCACCCTAAGAGTGGTCATAGCAGTGATAGACAAAGTTTATAAACTGTTTAAATGTCATGGAAAGCTAACATGTATATAATAATCCATTATATATTCCAGGCCTAAGAGCACAGAAGAATTAGGGATAGTGCCTTACAACTTCACTTTAATTCCTCATGGTAGCTTTTGGACCTTGCATTGGTATATAACACAGAAAACACTTGCAACAACTAGGCAGGTTGTTTTCCAAGTCTAATGCATCTACTGTGTGAAGAGTTGGGGATTTTGAGATATGTAGAACTGGCACTATTCATGTTTTGGGGAATTCATTGTTTGTATTCCCTGTAGATAGTGCCAGCAAATAGAGAATGCCTTTACTCTTGTCAGGGGCAAGGCATTGATATACTGTGGTGATGTACCAGTTTTGTCTTGGAAGGAGCACACATGCTCCTTTTTCATGGTTTCTACCAGGTATGAAAGAATTGACCGGCGGTGGTCCTTTCACGTAGGTAGTAGTTGGTAGGCAGCCACTGACCAGAGAGGTATGTTACGGGCATTACCCACCTGGATATTAGGAGGGTTAAGAACGGCTGCATAGTGAGCCAGCACTACAGTAGTTGTCAAGCTGCTTTCCTCTGACCTAGGTAGCTGTCTTTTCTTTCTGCCTCCCTCATGTGTGAACTACTGGCATTCTGTCCAGAGACATAAAATCTTTCCTTGTCACACATTATACTTGACAACACTTGGAAGTGAGTCAGTTGTTGTTCGCTGATGACACAGCGCTGGTGGCTGATTCATGTGAGAAACTGCAGAAGCTGGTGACTGAGTTTGGTAAAGTGTGTGGAAGAAGAAAGTTAAGAGTAAATGTGAATAAGAGCAAGGTTATTAGGTACAGTAGGGTTGAGGGTCAAGTCAATTGGGAGGTGAGTTTGAATGGAGAAAAACTGGAGGAAGTGAAGTGTTTTAGATATCTGGGAGTGGATCTGGCAGCGGATGGAACCATGGAAGCGGAAGTGGATCATAGGGTGGGGGAGGGGGCGAAAATTCTGGGGGCCTTGAAGAATGTGTGGAAGTCGAGAACATTATCTCGGAAAGCAAAAATGGGTATGTTTGAAGGAATAGTGGTTCCAACAATGTTGTATGGTTGCGAGGCGTGGGCTATGGATAGAGTTGTGCGCAGGAGGATGGATGTGCTGGAAATGAGATGTTTGAGGACAATGTGTGGTGTGAGGTGGTTTGATCGAGTGAGTAACGTAAGGGTAAGAGAGATGTGTGGAAATAAAAAGAGTGTGGTTGAGAGAGCAGAAGAGGGTGTTTTGAAGTGGTTTGGGCACATGGAGAGGATGAGTGAGGAAAGATTGACCAAGAGGATATATGTGTCGGAGGTGGAGGGAACAAGGAGAAGAGGGAGACCAAATTGGAGGTGGAAAGATGGAGTGAAAAAGATTTTGTGTGATCGGGGCCTGAACATGCAGGAGGGTGAAAGGAGGGCAAGGAACAGAGTGAATTGGAGCGATGTGGTATACCGGGGCTGACGTGCTGTCAGTGGATTGAATCAAGGCATGTGAAGCATCTGGGGTAAACCATGGAAAGCTGTGTAGGTATGTATATTTGCGTGTGTGGACGTATGTATATACATGTGTATGGGGGGGGGGTTGGGCCATTTCTTTCGTCTGTTTCCTTGCGCTACCTCGCAAACGCGGGAGACAGCGACAAAGTATAAAAAAAAAAAAAAACTTAACAAACTCACACAACTCACCCTTTGTAAGTGTAGATTTTCCTAAAGTGAGTGCTGTGCACTAACCCTGCCTTTTGGCAAAATGTTAGGAGCATTAGATAGTAATAGTATTTAAGAACATCAGACAGGAGCATTAGTAGTAGTAGAAGCGTTAGTAGTAGGTTGGAACCTTAGGTAGGAGCCTCAAGAAACGCTGCACTAGAGTTACCCTCTGCCAGTAGACTGTTGAGGTTGGGGTGAAAGGCTAAGAAATGGTACTGGAGTTCACCAGTTATGGAGACTTTTGCCAGGGCCACCCCTTGAGGGAGTTCTTGAAGGGAATGGGCATCAGAGTTATGGATAGATAGATGTTCCTTTCAAATTCTAGCTGGAAATACTGATAAATTCTAGTAAAGATTACTCCTTTAAAAGGACAGCCTTGGACAACACTTACTTTTATTAATAGTCTGGGTCAGCTGAGCAATTTTCCATTAAAGACATTTCAGTATGTTACCAGTTTAGGATTTGATCTAGTTTCTTTTCTGAGAGCAGGTTTGCATCATTCAGATGTTTTTCATTGATTGCCAAGTTATCCTGCAGCTCAAGGCAACATCATGGCAAGGTTATTCACTGCGAAGGGGCTTGATTATGCTAAGCCTTCCCTTTTTTATTTTTTGTTTGATGCTATTCAAGCCTTATCCTCAGTATTGGAATTACACACATGGGGTCTCACGATCCTTAATCTGGACCTGCATACTTCAGTTTTATAACTTCTTTGGCCTTGGGGACATACTTGAAAAAATTACCCTAAATGTATTTCAAGTTGGAGTTTCTCTGTTTGGTCACCATGCCTCAAGCAATTGTTTGGGCTACCATTCTACAGGATTCAATTAGAAAAAGAAGTTAGGCAAGTACAGAAGTCTTTAACGTTAGATATATGGGTTCTATGGTTCTAATAAAAATGTAGTAGCCAAGATTATCTTTTTTTAAGGAGTATGCATTGTTTGGGGCAGCATTCTGTTGTAGTTGAAGCCTGCGACAAGAGAAAGGCCTTCACCTGGATCCTCTCTTTGGGAGTGAATCATTACAGAGTCTCATCTCGGTGAATATATTCTTGTCATTTATGGTTCCTCTGACTGTTGAAAAGGACATTGGCCTTAATTGCTTTGTTCAGATTTGGAATTAATGAACCAGAATTATAAAATTCTCTCAAAATCTGATGTGAATTCTAAAGGTATTTAATTTTGGGGTGATCACTACCTCGTTCCATTCAATTGAGGGATTTGTGGTGCCAGGCTAGTCAGGTGTGCTTTTAATGCAGGAATAGTTTAGAAACTTAGAGGGCCATTTTGATATGATTGAAGTAGGACATCTGAATAGAAAAATGCTAAACCATTGGCTGGATGTTACTGATAATTACAAGCCAGCCTTATGTAAGCAAGTGTGAATGGTACATATCCGTTAAGGGACCAGTTGTGGGTCTCTCTGCCAGTCATTTTGTCTGCATCTTTCCCCTGTCTTTCTTAATGTATATAATACGGTGCATGTTTAAGTATGAAAAACACCAAAGTCAGAAAAGAAGTTTTATTAGTAAAATCGTTTTAATTAACAGCTGTGAATGTCTAATTGGGAAATTAAACAGTCTAATCACAAGTTTAAGTATCCTAATTCTTACATCAATTGACTGAAAATGAATGCCCAAAGTTGCGCATCACTCCAAAACAGACCTATTCTGTGTATGCAGACTATGCAACAAGTGCACATGTGTGTGTGTTCATGGCCAGTCATATCCTGTCAGGGTGAAAGCACTTAGAATAGATTAGGATGACTATGACAATGATACATCAAAAATGCTTGCAAACAAAATGTCAACCAAGGCATTCTTGGCATGTTTTAAGTGTTACCACACTTTACATTAAAACATAAATATCAATGAAAAAGTAAAAACATTTTATAACCTTACGTTTTTGAAAGATGGATGCCAGTATACTTTCTCATAGTAATTACAACATCTGGGGGAACAGTTCACTTGACCATAATTTTCCGTTTCATCAGCTGCCTTCTTTCACATTAGGCTGTGTATTGGCAAAGATTACAAAGTTAAGACTACAAAATATGTAGCGTCTTTTGGCTTACATATTTCTAGCAGTGCAAAATGTTCAGTTACTTTCATGTGGTTGGTCGTACTCTTTAAAGTCTGGTGGCGTGAAGCGGCAAAGCGTATCTCATGTGAAAGCTCCCTTCTAGCAGAGGTGATTTGCTTCATAAAATTCGAAGCACATTTCAATTGACCTACGGTAAGTCTCATGTACTTCATTGATTATATGGGAGGTTATTGATTGAGAGGGTGAAGGCATGTACAGAGCATTAGATTGGGGAAGAGCACTGTGGTTTCAGAAGTGGTAGAGGATGTGTGGTTCAGGTGTTTTCTTTGAAGAATGTACATGAGAAATACTTAGAAAAGCAAATGGATTTGTATGTAGCACTTATAGATCTGGAGAAGGCATATGATAGAGTTGATAGAGATGCCCTGTGGAAGGTATTAAGAATATATGGTGTGGGAGGCAAGTTGCTAGAGGCAGTGAAAAGTTTTTATTGAGGATGTAAGGCATATGTACGAGTAGGAAGAGAGGAAAGTGATTGGTTCTCAGTGAATGTAGGTTTACGGCAGGTGTGTGTGATGTCTCCATGGTTGTTTGATTTGTTTATGGATGGGGTTGTTAGGGAGGTGAATGCAAGAGTTTTGGAAAGAGGGGCAAGTATGCAGTCTGTTGTGGATGAGAGAGCTTGGGAAGTGAGTCAGTTGTTGTTCGCCGATGATACAGCGCTGGTGGCTGATTCATGTGAGAAACTTCAGAAGCTGGTGACTGAGTTTGGTAAAGTGTGTGTAAGAAGAAAGTTGAGAGTAAATGTGAATAAGAACAAGGTTATTAGGTACAGTAGGGTTGAGGGTCAAGTCAATTGGGAGGTAAGTTTGAATGGAGAAAAACTGGAGGAAGTAAAGTGTTTTAGATATCTGGGAGTGGATTTGGCAGCGGATGGAACCATGGAAGCGGAAGTGAATCATAGGGTTGGAAAATACTTTGCCATCCCTTTGCAGATTATGTGCAGTGTTTGAAGGAACATATGTATTGTGAAGACCAGTGTCATCACTCATCATTGATTCTCAGAACTCTTGCTGTGGCTTGTTGTCAGAAGGTCATCGTTTTAAGGGTTCACATGTGGTGATGGAAGCATCGTATGCACAACAGGAATATGCTGCCTTCAGGAATTCAAAGCCACAGCAGAACATATCTCGAGGAATATTTATTACTGACAGGTATTTGAGTGGCATATCTCATACTTAACAGATTTGGAGTGAAATATAACTGTTCAGAACTTGAGAAAGAGAAAAGCTCAACGGAAGGCAATCCTGGTCCTTGTAAACTTGAATTGCATTCTTTTCACATGCCCAAACCACCTCAAATGATTATGTTTCACTGATTCTACCACATTGCAGTTCATTCCCTGTACATTCCTTGCCATATCACATCTTTCATGTACCACATTTCTTTCTTCGTTCCATCTAGTCAAACCACATGCTCCTCTCAAATAGCTCATTTCTGCAGCCTGGATTCTTGCCCTCTTTGACTTATTCCATGTCCATGTTTTGCATGCATAGGTCAAGGTTGAGAGGACTATGGAGTTTTTTTTCACTTCTATCCTTACATCTTAGTCCTTCATTATTCTGGTAAGTTACCCAGTGACTCTTCTACCCTCTCCTGCTCTCTCTCACTTAACCCTCCTTCCATCTCTCCAAACTTACCCAAGATAGCTCCTAAACACTTCAATTCTTTTACCTCCCCCAGTCTTTATCCCCCATATCCATAACTATATGCTTTGTTTTTTCACTATATTGTAGGCAGCCAAAAACCACTGAGTCGTATTACCAGCACTACCCACTTGGGTATTGGGAGAGTTAGTGATGGCTGCGCAGAGCTAACTCTTATGTGGTTGTCAAGCTACACTCCTCTGACTCAGGTAGCTGTTGTTTCTCTCTGCTTCACCCACATGTGGACTACTGGCATTCTGTCCACAACGATACAGTCTCTCCCTGTCGTAGATAACACTTGATAAAACTTAACTCACCCAGTTCGTTCTTTGTAACTATATATTCATGCTCAGTATTTTACTTTTATGTTTTTGTTGAACAGACTGTGTTCATATGACTTGCGTTGGGTCGGATGCAGAGGAGGATTTGAAGATTGCTGTACAGAGGCTCTTTTCCAGTGAAGACAAACCAATCAACCGTTCTGTGGAGTATTTACTTTAATCAGGTGAGAGTGAATCAGGTCAATGTATGACTTTCGTGTGCAGTATTATAATGTATAGGCTTAGGGAGTTGATGTGAAACTTGTGTAAAATTTGAGAAGTGTGGTGGTTAGCATATGACATGGAGATAAGTAAAATGTGGTGGGGAATATGACAAACCTGACAGGGTTATATGGCTGGCTTGTTGGTAAACATGTTATAATGTGTATAACATTCTGGCCTTGTGTTTTTGACAGACTTGGTGATAGATATTTCATAAACTTTATCCACTACGTGAGAATTGAAGTAGAATTAGAAATAGTGGAACCATGAAATTTTCTCTCCTTGTTAGCTTTACACTTTTGTTAGATTTTTGTATCTGACACCAGTCACAAATTCCAAGAATATCAATTTTTTTCCACGTTTGATAAGATGGCCACTTGACTTAAATATTTTAATGAAAAAATTATTGATATCTTGACAATTAAACTTTTATTTCATATGACAGTTAGTCATTTGTCAGGACTGAGAAACAAATTCATAAGCCATTTTCTGACTATATCATTACTTTTTCATTGGAATCATTGATTCAGGCTTTCAATATGATACTATTCTTACTACCTTTTTTTGGAATTATTGATCTATGTCTTATGTATGACACAATTCTTGGAGTAGACTTGATTATTTATCATAATTTTGATATAGAAGTATAAAACATAGTAGAACACTGGTTTTGGAGCTGCATTTTTTTTTTTTATATATAAATCTTTGAAAATAGGACATAATGTAATGCAGTATTATGAGAAAACATTCATTGTCATTAGTTCTAGTCTTTTGATTATGAAGTGGATGGATTTGATTTAAGGTATAAGAGGCAGGATAGATATGATTCAAATGGTGAAATCAGAGATACTACGGATAGATATGAAATTTGTTACAATTAGAAAATTCTCATCAGATACTGAGTTGTAAATTGATTGTTTCCTCAAAGGCTCAGTCCTCTGTTCTTAACGCTACCTCGCTAACACAGGAAATGGCGAATATGTATGTATGAAAGATCATTTTAAGTTAATTTTTTCTTTTATTTATGAAAATACCATTTTCATAGTACACAATTGTAGCTTTGGAGTATCTTCAGTAAAAAGTTAGTGATTTTTTTTCCATTATATTTAAATACTACTGCCATAATGAGGTATCATCTGTTGCAAATGAATGACAGCCATGTTTGCACACATTTTTAGGGTTGAAATATGAAAATTTAATTCAGCATACCTTCTCTCCCTCAGAATGAGGTATCAAGCTGTGATTTGATGAGTAATGCACCAGCTAATGTCCACCTCTGCTCTGGACCAAATGCTGAACTGGATTATGACACTGCCATCACCCAGGTGGGTTTAACATATAGGGGAAAAAGAATAGTTTCCAGGTATTCCCTGCGTGTTGTAGAAGGCGACTAAAAGGGAAGGGAGCGGGGGGCTGGAAATTCTCTCTCTCTCTCTCTCTCTCTCTCTCTCTCTCTCTCTCTCTCTCTCTCTCTCTCTCTCTCTCTCTCTCTCTCTCTCTATATATATATATATATATATATATATATATATATCTATATATATATATCTATCTATCTAAAAGAAGGAACAGAGAAGGGGGCCAGGTGAGGATATTCCCTCAGAGGCCCAGTCCTCTGTTCTTAGAGCTACCTCGCTAATGCGGGAAATGGCGAATAGTATGAAAGAAAAGAAAGAAGTATTACAGCTATTGAAATGTATGGATGAATGGAATGGATGAAGACAAGCAAGTCTGAATATGTGCATATGTATGTATTTTAGGCATATACACACTATTTGCATATTTATGTAGTAGATTCCTCATGTAACCACTCTCCTGCTCTTGTAAATGTTATTGATTTTACATATATTAACCAAATATGGAAATGTAGCATCATAGTACGTAGCCCAAACATCTTAAAGCAGATGATTTGTACAGTATTTCCTCACGGCCACACCAAACATAAAAACGTTGACATTACTCTCCGAGACCTCACTTTACCTAGAAGCTTACTTTGTAGTCTCAGCATTACAGCCTTCACCTTTACAAGGTTGTCACCATCCACACATTCTGAGTTATCATTTCACTCCGAAGAGCTGAATAGAATTTCAGCCGAAAATTACAATTTTATCTTTCATTTAGGATTGTTTATTAGGTACCAGTTTGTTTGCACCAAATAATTTCACCATTGCTAAGTTCTCTCATGAGGAATAACCTTATCAGCATTCATATGATTATCCTTCGTTTCAAAATTTCATGTGTCGGCAGGTGTTGGTTGGATAACCCAGTAGTTTCCAGTCCAATACAGTTATTTTGCTCTTAAAACCACGAAAATACCCTGTAGATGTGCTTCAATGGCCAGCACTGAATGTGAGCATTATGCATGTCTGTTTGATTGTTTCTTTTATGTGGTAATGTTTATTGTACACATTATCTCATCTCTTATGGGCTATAAAGAGTTCAGGGGTTTGTGACAACTTGTCTCACCTCTATAGATGTTACTAAATAGCAAGAGATGCTTGGATTTTTAGAATGATCCTACCATGGTGGCTTCAGTCAGACCAGAATTGACCATGCAAACCAGTAAGTTTCTTCAAGAAGACCAAAGAGGAGAAGCCATAAAACTTGCATAAATTGTGCATATAAGCACGTTGAAAACAATTACCAATATTAGGAGAAGAAAGATCATGAGAGGCAAGTGTTTTGGGAGCAGCTGAATGAGTGTGTTAGTGGTTTTGATGCACAAGACCGGGTTATAGTGATGGGTGATTTGAATGCAAAGGTGAGTAATGTGGCAGTTGAGGGAATAATTGGTATACATGGAGTGTTCAGTGTTGTAAATGGAAATGGTGAAGAGCTTGTAGATTTATGTGCTGAAAAAGGACTGGTGATTGGGAATACCTGGTTTAAAAAGCGAGATATACATAAGTATACGTATGTAAGTAGGAGAGATGGCCAGAGAGCGTTATTGGATTACGTGTTAATTGATAGACGCACGAGAGAGACTTTTGGATGTTAATGTGCTGAGAGGTGCAACTGGAGGGATGTCTGATCATTATCTTGTGGAGGCAAAGGTGAAGATTTCTGGGGGTTTTCAGAAAAGAAGAGAGAATGTTGGGGTAAAGAGAGTGGTGAGAGTAAGTGAGCTTGGGAAGGAGACTTGTGTGAGGAAGTACCAGGAGAGACTGAGTACAGAATGGAAAAAGGTGAGAACAAAGGAGGTAAGGGAAGTGGGGGAGGAATGGGATGTATTTAGGGAAGCAGTGATGGCTTGCGCAAAAGATGCTTGTGGCATGAGAAGCGTGGGAGGTGGGTTGATTAGAAAGGGTAGTGAGTGGTGGGATGAAGAAGTAAGATTATTAGTGAAAGAGAAGAGAGAGGCATTTGAACGATTTTTGCAGGGAAAAAATGCAAATGAGTGGGAGAGGTATAAAAGAAAGAGGCAGGAGGTCAAGAGAAATGTGCAAGAGGTGAAAAAGAGGGCAAATGAGAGTTGGGGTGAGAGAGTATCATTAAATTTCAGGGAGAATAAAAAGATGATTTGGAAGGAGGTAAATGAAGTGCGTAAGACAAGGGAGCAAATGGGAACTTCAGTGAAGGGGGCTAATGGGGAGGTGATAACAAGTAGTGGTGATGTGAGAAGGAGATGGAGTGAGTATTTTGAAGGTTTGTTGAATGTGTTTGATGATAGAGTGGCAGATATAGGGTGTTTTGGTCGAGGTGGTGTGCAAAGTGAGAGGGTTAGGGAAAATGATTTGGTAAATAGAGAAGAGGTAGTAAAAGCTTTACGGAAGATGAAAGCCGGCAAAGCAGCAGGTTTGGATGGTATTGCAGTGGAATTTATTAAAAAAGGGGGTGACTGTATTGTTGACTGGTTGGTAAGCTTATTTAATGTATGCATGATTCATGGTGAGGTGCCCGAGGATTGGCGGAATGCTTGCATAGTGCCATTGTACAAAGGCAAAGGGGATAAGAGTGAGTGCTCAAATTACAGAGGTATAAGTTTGTTGAGTATTCCTGGTAAATTATATGGGAGGGTATTGATTGAGAGGGTGAAGGCGTGTACAGAGCATCAGATTGGGGAAGAGCAGTGTGGTTTCAGAAGTGGTAGAGGATGTGTAGATCAGGTGTTTGCTTTGAAGAATGTATGTGGGAAATACTTAGAAAAACAAATGGATTTGTATGTAGCATTTATGGATCTGGAGAAGGCATATGATAGAGTTGATAGAGATGCTCTGTGGAAGGTTTTAAGAATATATGGTGTGGGAGGCAAGTTGTTAGAAGCAATGAAAAGTTTTTATGGAGGATGTAAGGCATGTGTACGTGTAGGAAGAGAGGAAAGTGATTGGTTCTCTGTGAATGTAGGTTTGCGGCAGGGGTGTGTGATGTCTCCATGGTTGTTTAATTTGTTTATGGATGGGGTTGTTAGGGAGGTGAATGCAAGAGTTTTGGAAAGAGGGGCAAGTATGCAGTCTGTTGTGGATGAGAGAGCTTGGGAAGTGAGTCAGTTGTTGTTCGCTGATGATACAGCGCTGGTGGCTGATTCATGTAAGAAACTGCAGAAGCTGGTGACTGAGTTTGGTAAAGTGTGTGAAAGAAGAAAGTTAAGAGTAAATGTGAATAAGAGCAAGGTTATTAGGTACAGTAGGGTTGAGGGTCAAGTCAATTGAGAGGTAGGTTTGAATGGAGAAAAACTGGAGGAAGTAAAGTGTTTTAGATATCTGGGAGTGGATTTGGCAGCGGATGGAACCATGGAAGCGGAAGTGAATCATAGGGTGGGGGAGGGGGCGAAAATTCTGGGAGCCTTGAAGAATGTTTGGAAGTCAAGAACATTATCTCGGAAAGCAAAAATGGGTATGTTTGAAGGAATAGTGGTTCCAACAATGTTGTATGGTTGCGAGGCGTGGGCTATGGATAAGAGTTGTGCGCAGGAGGGTGGATGTGCTGGAAATGAGATGTTTGAGGACAATATGTGGTGTGAGGTGGTTTGATCGAGTAAGTAATGTAAGAGTAAGAGAGATGTGTGGAAATAAAAAGAGTGTGGTTGAGAGAGCAGAAGAGGGTGTTTTGAAATGGTTTGGTCGCATGGAGAGAATGAGTGAGGAAAGATTGACCAAGAGGATATATGTGTCAGAGGTGGAGGGAACAAGGAGAAGTGGGAGACCAAATTGGAGGTGGAAAGATGGAGTGAAAAAGATTTTGAGTGATCGGGGCCTGAACATGCAGGAGGGTGAAAGGCGTGCAAGGAATAGAGTGAATTGGAACGATGTGGTATACCGGGGTCGACGTGCTGTCAATGGATTGAACCAGGGCATGTGAAGCGTCTGGGGTAAACCATGGAAAGTTGTGTGGGGCCTGGATGTGGAAAGGGAGATGTGGTTTCGGTGCATTATTACATGACAGCTAGAGACTGAGTGTGAACAGATGTGGCCTTCGTTGTGTTTTCCTAGGACTACCTTGCACGCACGCAGGGGAAAGGGGAGGTGTCATTTCATGTGTGGTGGGGTGGGGAGGGAAATGGATGAAGGCCGCAAGTATGAATATGTACGTGTATATATGTAGATAATGAAATGTATAGGTATGCATATGTGCGTGTGTGGGGGTTTATGTATATACACGTGTAAGTGGGTGGGTTGGGCCATTCTTTCATCTGTTTCCTTGTGCTACCTTGCTAATGCAGGAGACAGCGACTAAGTGTAATGATGATATGATAAAATTCCTTAAAATACAATAAATTCATTTTGATGCCAAGGTTGATACGTAGATTAGGTGTTCCCAAATTAGTGTGTATATCAGACCCAAGTGTCATTCTGAATTACTTTGGTTTAATCTGCATTCATATTTCACAGTTGAACAGCAGTTGTATTTCAGAGTTTTTGAATTATAGATACATTACTGATCTTTCAGATATGGTTTTCCAGCTTTTGAATGTTATATTTATGTAAACTATGTAAATGATTACTTAACATTTGAAAATTATTTATAGTAATTACCCAACATTCTTTCTTGTCCATGCTTGTGACAGGTGTAATGTAGACTAGGGAGCAGAGTGGTCTTTACATAAGATGAAATGCTGGGATTGGATACCATTACGAAGCAAATACCACAGAAAATTAGAAATAACTGTGATTCATTACTGCCTTCAAATCTTAAATAGAGCACAGGAAAATAAATGATAGCATTTACAGGCCACACATGTTGAACCCACATAGGTTTGAATCCAGGGTGTGATAGTCAGTCTACAGTCAACACAAGCTGTTCATCATCCATTGTGGGCTGGTCAGTAAAATGGGACTAGGCTTAGGCTAGGGTACATGTACATATAGTGTAACCAAGGTGACTCTGATTAGGGCTCTCAGTTGCCCGTGCTGTCTCGGTTGAAAAAAGATTGAGGGAAAAGAACATTGGGTAAAGTTTAACCGAATGGTACTCAGTTAGATTGGATCAGGAGAATTATATCATGGTTAAATATATCAGGAAAGGTTAGTGACAGCTGTGTAGTGAGCCAGGACTTCAGGGGTTGT
>NW_027264970.1:0-12500 GCF_036320965.1 Panulirus ornatus
GTCATTGTACAAAGGCAAAGGTTATAAGAGTGAGTGCTCAAATTACAGAGGTATAAGTTTGTTGAGTATTCCTGGTAAATTGTATGGGAGGGTATTGATTGAGAGGGTGAAGGAATGTAGAGAGCATCAGATTGGGGAAGACCAGTGTGGTTTCAGAAGTGGTAGAGGATGTGTGGATCAGGTGTTTGCTTTGAAGAATGTATGTGAGTAATACTTAGAAAAGCAAATGGATTTGTATGTAGCATTTATGTATCTGGAGAAGGCATATGATAGAGTTGATGGAGATGCTCTGTGGAAGGTATTAAGAATATATGGTGTGGGAGACAAGTTGTTAGAAGCAGTGAAAAGTTTTTATCTAGGATGTAAGGCATGTGTACGTGTAGGAAGAGAGGAAAGTGATTGGTTCTCAGTGAATGTAGGTTTGTGGCAGGGGTGTGTGATGTCTCCATGGTTGTTTAATTTGTTTATGGATGAGGTTGTTAGGGAGGTGAATGCAAGAATTTTGGAAAGAGGAGCAAGTATGAAGTCTGTTGTGGATGAGAGAGCTTGGGAAGTGAGTCAGTTGTTGTTCGCTGATGGTACAGCGCTGGTGGCTGATTCATGTGAGAAACTGCAGAAGCTGGTGACTGAGTTTGGTAAAGTGTGTGAAAGTTTAAAGTTAAGAGTAAATGTGAATAAGAGCAAGGTAATTAGGTACAGTAGGGTTGAGGGTCAAGTCAATTGGGAGTTAAGTTTGAATGGAGAAAAACTGGAGGAAGTAAAGTGTTTTAGATATCTGGGAGTGGATCTGGCAGGGGGCGATAATTCTGGGAGCCTTGAAGAATGTTTTGAAGTCGAGAAGATTTTCTCGGAAAGCAAAAATTGATATGTTTGAAGGAATAGTGGTTCCAACAATGTTGTATGGTTGCGAGGCGTGGGTTATGGATAGAGTTGTGCGCAGGAGGGTGGATGTGCTGGAAATGAGATGTTTGAGGACAATGTGTGGTGTGAGGTGGTTTGATCGAGTAAGTAACGTAAGGGTAAGAGAGATGTGTGGAAATAAAAAGAGCGTGGTTGAGAGAGCAGAAGAGTGTGTTTTGAAATGGTTTAGGCACATGGAGAGAATGAGTGAGGAAAGATTGACCAAGAGGATATATGTGTCGGAGGTGGAGGGAACGAGGAGAAGTGGGAGACCAAATTGGAGGTAGAAAGATGGAGTGAAAAAGATTTTGTGTGATCGGGGCCTTAACATGCAGGAGGGTGAAAGGAGGGCAAGGAATAGAGTGAATTGGATTGATGTGGTATACCGGGGTTGACGTGCTGTAAGTCGATTGAATCAATGCATGTGAAGCGTCTGGGGTAAACCATGGAAAGCTGTGTAGGTATGTATATTTGCGTGTGTGGACGTATGTATATACATGTTTATGGGGGTGGGTTGGGCCATTTCTTTCGTCTGTTTCCTTGCGCTACCTCGCAAACGCGGGAGACAGCGATAATGCAAAAAAATAAAAAATATATATATAGTTTTATGTGTATATATATCTTTTTTCTTTCAAACTATTCGCCATGTCCCGCATTAGCGAGGTAGCGTTAAGAACAGAGGTCTGGGCCTTTGAGGGAATACCCTAACCTGGCCCAATTCTCTGTTCCTTCTTTTGGAAAATTAAAAAAAAAAAAAAAAAAAAAATATATATATACATATATTTATCATTAATTTTTTCATTATACATATTTACTGTCTCCTGCGTTCGCGAATTAGCGAAAGGAAACAGATAAAAGAATGGCTTACTTTTTCATTACTTACTTGATCAAACCTCCTCACACCACACAGTGTTCTTACACATCCCAGTTACATTACATCCACCCTACTCCGCACAACCTTATCTATAGCCCAAGCCTTACAGCGATATGATATTGTTGGAACCACTATGCCTTGAAATACACCCATTTTTGCCCTTCCAGATAAAGTTCTCGCCTTCCACAAATTCCTTAATGCTCCCAAAACCTTCGCCCCCTCCCCTAAACCGTGTGACTCACTTTCGATTCCATGGTTCCAACCGCTGCTAATCATCACGCAGATACCTAAAATACTTCATTTCCAAGTTTTCTCCATTCAAACTTACCTCCCAGTTGACTTGTCCCTCAATCCTACGGTACCTAATAACCTTGCTCTTATTCACATTTACTCTCAGCTTTCTTCTTTCACACACTTTATCAAACTGACTCACCAGCTTCTGTAGGTTCTCACCCAAATCATCCAATAGCGCTTTATCATCAGCGAACAAACAATGACTCACTTACCAAGCCCCTATTGTACAACAGACCGCATACTTGCCCCTCTCTCCAAAACTCTTGCATTTACCTACCTAACAATCCCATCCACAAACAAATCAAATAACCATGGAAACATTACGCACCCCTGCCGTAAACCGACATTCACTCTGCACCAATCACTTTCCTCTCTTCCTACTCGTACAAACGCCTTTCATCATCGATAAAAACTTTACAATGTTTCTACCAACTTACCTTCTACACCATATACTCTTAATACCTTCCACAAAGCATTTCTATCAATTCTATCATATGCCTTCTCCAGATCCGTAAATGGTGCAAACAAATCCATTTGTTTTTCTAAGTATTTCTCATATACATTCTTCAAAGGAAACACATGATCCTCACATCCTCTACGACTTATGAAAGCAGACTGGCCTTTCCCAAGCTGATGCTCTGTAAATGCCTTCACCCTGTCAATCAATATCCTTCCTTATGATTTCCAAGGAATACTCAACAAACCTATAACTCTAATTTGAGCACTCACCCTTATCATCTTTGCCCTTTTACAATGACACTATGCATGCATTCTGCCAATCCTCAGGCACTTCACCATGAGCTATACATCCATCGAATATCCTTACCAACCAGCCATCAACACAGTCACCCTCTTTTCTAATAAAGTCCACTGCGATACCACCCAAACCCGCCTCCTTGTCGACTTTCATTTCCGCAAAGCTTTCACTACCTCTTCTCTTCTTATCAAACCATTATCCCTGACCATCTCACTTCTCACAATACTTCGACCAAAACACCCAATATTTGCTACTCTATCATCACAAACATTCAACAAACATTTAAAATACTCACTGCATCTCCTTCTCATTTCACCACTATTTGCTATTTCTTTCCCATTAGCCCACTTCAACAATGTTCCGTTTGTTCTTTTGTCTTACGTACGTTTTTTACCTACTAGCAGAACATCTTTTTATTCTCCCTAAGATTTGATGATACTCTCTCACCCCAACTCTTATTTGTCCTCTTTTTCAACTCTTGCACCTTTCTCTTGACCTCTTGCCTCTTTTTTATACATCTCCCAGTCATTTGCACTACTTCCCTACAAGAATCGTCCAAAGGCCTCTTTCATCTCTTTCACTAACAATCTTACTTTTTCGTCCCACCAATCACTACCCTTTCTAATCTGCCCACCTCCCACCTTTCTAATGCCACAGGCATATTTTGCACAAGCCATCACTGCTTCCCTAAATACATCCCATTCCTCCCCCACTCCCTTACGTCATTTGTTCTTACCTTTTTCCATTCTGCACTCAATCTCTCCTGGTACTTCCTTACACAAGTCTCCTTTGCAAGCTCACTTACTCTCACCACTCTCTTCACCCCAACATTCTCTCATTTATTTATGAAAACCTCTACAAATCATCACTTTTGCTTCTACATAGCTCCAGTTGCTCCTCTCTGCACATTAACATTCAAAAATCTCTCTTTCACGCGCCTATTGATTAACACATAATCCAATAACGCTCTCTGACCATCTCTCCTGCTTACATATGTATACTTATGTATATCTCTCTTTTTAAACCAGGAATTCCCAATGACCAGCCCTTTTTAAGCACAAAAAACTACAAGCTCTTCACCGTTTCCATCTACAACACTGAACACCCCATGTACACCAATTATACCCTCAAGTGCAACATTACTCACGTTTGCATTCAAAATAACCCATCACTATATCCCAGTCTCGTCTATCACAGTTGATAACACTCACTCAGCTGCTCTCAAAACATTTACTTCTCATGATCTATCTTCTCATGACCAGGTGCAAAGGCACCAACAATCACCCACCTCTCTCGATCCAATTTCAATTTTACCTATATGAATCTAGTGTTTACTTTCTTACACTCTATCACATACTCCCACAACTCTTGCTTCAGGATTACTTTCCTCTTGTATTCTCACCAACCCCATGTATTTACTCCCAAAACATTCCCTTACTACTCCTCTCCTTTACCCTGGAAGCTTCGTTTCACTCGAAGCCAAAACATTCAGGTTTCTATCCCTGGGGATAGGGGAAAAAGAATACTTCTCACGCATTCCCCGCGAGTCGTAGAAGGCGATTAAAGGGGACGGGAACGGGGCTAGAAACATTTCACTCCCTCAATTTTAAGTTTCTAAAAGGGAAAACAGAAGAAAATTTTGTTTGTGTTATGATAGGTTCATACATATATGGCAATGAAAGGGACAAAGATGACAAACTTTTGACAATAGAGCCATTACCTTTCAACAACAACATTAGTTCTTCATTGAAATGGAAATTTAATGCTTCTAGGAGATTCTTACTAAGTTTAGAATATGTTGTGTCATCATTTAAAAGATCATTCTTTTTAGATAAATAAGTATTTTTGTCCATAACCACAACAGTGTTAGCCTTAGCCGCTTTAGTAATACGTATATCATTGTCTTTTTTATGGTGTTAATAGCTCTTACAAATCTTTTAGGTCAATTAGGTTCCACTGGTTTTGACAAACTGGGATACACTGAACCCTTACATATATCAGTTTCATCATTAGTTAAATTACTGAGAGCACACAAAACTTAATCCATAGCCTAAAGCATACAAGGAATCCTTATCTAGTTGTTTATTGGATAGGTTTATCGCAAAAAAAGGGTTTGTGTTCTTAGTCCAGTAGCTGTTTTTGATAAGATGGTTCAACTTACAATCTAGTTTCATTTGTAGCCTATAGCGTTCATTCCTTAATCTAATATAGATATGGTCCAACATCCGGTTTTTCCAATATGTCGGTATTGCCATTTGAAAGGCACGTTTCTTCTCTCTTGTAATACGAAAAGCCTCCTCCATTTTAATCTTCTTTAATTCAATGTGTTTCTTTAAAATGATGTTTTGAAATCGGTTAAATGGTCGACCAGACAACTGAGGTAGGACAGATCTTGGCATCACTTGTTCATTAAGGCATTTCCTTAAGAATCCAAATTGTAGCTTCAGTTAGTGGGCCTTGATTAACGATTTGGAGAAAGCAGTAACGAAAGGAGGAAGTCCAGGACAGCTTGTACAGAAGGAATAGAAGAGCCTTGTGCAATCCATGTTGGAAAGGATTACAATTTTGCTCGTGATCAAGTTATTCCTCTGAGTCCACGGGGAAAATGAAACACGATAACTTCCCAAGTGCACTTTCGTATAATAATAACATAATGGGGGAGACACAAGAGAGAAATATACCAGTCAGTTGATATACAACGAAGAGACGTAGCTAAGACGCCATTTGGTAAACACTTATCGTGTTTCATTTTCCCCGTTGACTCTTATACACACACACACACACACACACACACACACACACACACACACACACACACACGCACATATATGTATATATTTTTTTTTTTTTTTATACTTTGTCGCTGTCTCCCGCGTTTGCGAGGTAGCGCAAGGAAACAGACGAAAGAAATGGCCCAACCCCCCCCCCCATACACATGCATATACACACGTCCACACACGCAAATACACATACCTACACAGCTTTCCATGGTTTACCCCAGACGCTTCACATACCTTGATTCAATCCACTGACAGCACGTCAACCCCGGTATACCACATCGCTCCAATTCACTCTATTCCTTGCCCTCCTTTCACCCTCCTGCATGTTCAGGCCCCGATCACACAAAATCTTTTTCACTCCATCTTTCCACCTCCAATTTGGTCTCCCTCTTCTCCTTGCTCCCTCCACCTCCGACACATATATCCTCTTGGTCAATCTTTCCTCACTCATCCTCTCCATGTGCCCAAACCATTTCAAAACACCCTCTTCTGCTCTCTCAACCACGCTCTTTTTATTTCCACACATCTCTCTTACCCTTACGTTACTCACTCGATCAAACCACCTCACACCACACATTGTCCTCAAACATCTCATTTCCAGCACATCCATCCTCCTGCGCACAACTGTATCCATAGCCCACGCCTCGCAACCATACAACATTGTTGGAACCACTATTCCTTCAAACATACCCATTTTTGCTTTCCGAGATAATGTTCTCGACTTCCACACATTCTTCAAGGCCCCCAGAATTTTCGCCCCCTCCCCCACCCTATGATCCACTTCCGCTTCCATGGTTCCATCCGCTGCCAGATCCACTCCCAGATATCTAAAACTCTTCACTTCCTCCAGTTTTTCTCCATTCAAACTCACCTCCCAATTGACTTGACCCTCAACCCTACTGTACCTAATAACCTTGCTCTTATTCACATTTACTCTTAACTTTCTTCTTCCACACACTTTACCAAACTCAGTCATCAGCTTCTGCAGTTTCTCACATGAATCAGCCACCAGCGCTGTATCATCAGCGAACAACAACTGACTCACTTCCCAAGCTCTCTCATCCCCAACAGACTTCATACTTGCCCCTCTTTCCAAAACTCTTGCATTTACCTCCCTAACAACCCCATCCATAAACAAATTAAACAACCATGGAGACATCACACACCCCTGCCGCAAACCTACATTCACTGAGAACAAATCACTTTCCTCTCTTCCTACACGTACACATGCCTTACATCCTCGATAAAAACTTTTCACTGCTTCTAACAACTTTCCTCCCACACCATATATTCTTAATACCTTCCACAGAGCATCTCTATCAACTCTATCATATGCCTTCTCCAGATCCATAAATGCAACATACAAATCCATTTGCTTTTCTAAGTATTTCTCACATACATTCTTCAAAGCAAACACCTGATCCACACATCCTATATATATATATATATATATATATATATATATATATATATATATATATATATATATAAATATTATTCTTTTATTATACTTTGTCGCTGTCTCCCGCTTTAGCGAGATAGCGCAAGGAAACAGACGGAAGAATGGCCCAACCCGCACACATAAACATGTACATACATACACGTCCACACACATCACATATACATATCTATACATCTCAACGTATACATATATATACAAAAACAGACATACACATATATGCACATGTACATATATCATACTGTCTGCCTTTATTCCTTCCCGTCGCCACCCCGCCACACATGAAATGACAACCCCCTCCCCCAGCATAGTCGCGAGGTAGCGCTAAGATATGACAACAAAGGCCACCTTCGTTCACACTCAGTCTCTAGCTGTTATGTATAATGCACCGAAACCACAGCTCCCTTTCCATATCCACTCACCACAAAACTTTCCATGGTTTACCCAAGATGCTTCACATACCCTGGTTCAATCCATTGACAGCATGTCGACCCCGGTATACCACATCGTTGCAATTCACTCTATTCCTTACACGCCTTTCACCCTTCTGCATGATCAGGAACCGGTCATTCAAAATCTTTTTCACTCCATCTTTCCACCTACAATTTGGTCTCCCACTTCTCGTTCCCTCACCTCTGCCAGATGTATCCTCTTTGTCAATCTTTACTCACTCAATCTCTCCGATTGACTAAACCATTTCAAAACAACCTCTTTTGCCTCCTCAAAAACACTATTTTTATTATCACACTTCTCTCCTACCCTTTCATTACTTACTCCATCAAACCAACTCGCACCAAAAATGGTACTCAAACATCTCATTTCCAGCACATCCACCATCCTCCTCACAACTCTACCTATAACCCACGCTTCGCAACCATATAACATTGTTGAAACCACTATTCCTTCAAACATACCCTTTTTTGCTTTCCAAGATAACGTTCACGACTTCTACACATTTTCCAACTACCCCAGAACTTTCGCCCATCCCCCATCCTATGATTCACTTCCGCTTAAAATGGTTCCATCCGCTGCCAAATCCACTCCCAGATATCTAAAACACTTCACTGCCTCCAAGATTCTCCATTCAAAATTACCTCCCAGTTGACTTGTCCATCTCAGATTTCTTCTTTCACACACTCTACCAATCTCAGTCACCAGCTTCTGAAGTTTCTCACCCGAATCAGCCACAACCGCTGTATCATCAGCGGACAACAACTGACTGACTTGCCAAGCTCTCTTATCTAAAGCAGACTGCATACTTGCCCCTCTTTCCAAAACTCTTTCATTCACCTCTAACAACCCCATCCATAAACAAATCAAACAACCGTGGAGACATCACTTTCCCCTACCGCAAACCTATATTCACTGAGAACCAATCACTTTCATCTCTTCCTACACGTACACATGCCTTACATCGTCGATGAAAACTTTTCACTGCTTATAACAGCCTATCTCCCACAACATATGTTCTTAAAATATCCAAAGAGCCTCTTTATCAACTCTATTACATAACTTCTCCAGATCCATATATGCTACATACAAATCCATTTGCTTTTCTAAGTATTTCTCATATACATTTTCCAAAGCAAACACCTGATCCTCACAACCTCTACCACTTCTGACACCAAATTGCTCTCTCCCAACCTGATGCTCTGTACATGCCTTCACCATCTCAAAGAATACCCTGCCTTATAATTTCCCAGGAATGCTCAACAAACCTACACCTCTGTAATTTGAGCACTCACTCTTATCCCCTTTGCTTTTGTATAATGGCACAATGCAAGCATTCCGACAGTCCATAGGCACCTCACCATGAGTAATAAATACATTGAATAACCTTACCAACCAGTCAACAATACAGTCACCAACTTTTATATATATATGTATATATATATATATATATATATATATATATATATATATATATATATATATATATATATATATATATATATATATATATATATATATATATATATATATATATATATATATATATATATATATATATATATATATATATATATATATATATATATATATACATACATATATAAGTATATATATATATATATATATATATATATATATATATATATATATATATATATATATATATATATATATATGTATACATATATATATAAAAGTTGGTGACTGTATTGTTGACTGGTTGGTAAGGTTATTTAATGTATTTATTACTCATGGTGAGGTGCCTCTGGACTGTCGGAATGCTTGCATTGTGCCATTATACAAAAGCAAAGGGGATAAGAGTGAGTGCTCAAATTACAGAGGTGTAGGTTTGTTGAGCATTACTGGGAAATTATAAGGCAGGGTATTCTTTGAGATGGTGAAGGCATGTACAGAGCATCAGGTTGGGAAAGAGCAGTTTGGTGTCAGAAGTGGTAGAGGTTATGAGGATCAGGTGTTTGCCTTGAAACATGTATGTGAGAAATACTTAGAAAAGCAAATGGATTTGTATGTAGCATATATTGATCTAGAGAAGGCATGTAATAGAGTTGATAAAGAGGCTCTTTGGATATTTTAAGAACATATGTTGTGGGAGATAGGCTGTTATAAGCAGTGAAAAGTTTTCATCGACGATGTAAGGCATATATATATATATATATATATATATATATATATATATATATATATATATATATATATATATATATATATATATATATATATATATATATATATATTTTTATTTTTTTTTTTTTTTTTTGTCGCTGTCTCCCGCGTTTGCGAGGTAGCGCAAGGAAACAGACGAAAGAAATGGCCCAACCCACCCCCATACACATGTATATACATACGTCCACACACGCAAATATGCATACCTACACAGCTTTCCATGGTTTACCCCAGACGCTTCACATGCCCTGATTCAATCCACTGACAGCACGTCAACCCCGGTATACCACATCGCTCCAATTCACTCTATTCCTTGCCCTCCTTTCACCCTCCTGCATGTTCAGGCCCCGATCACACAAAATCTTTTTCACTTCATCTTTCCACCTCCAATTTGGTCTCCCTCTTCTCCTCGTTCTCTCCACCTTCGACACATATATCCTCTTGGTCAACCTTTCCTCACTCATTCTCTCCATGGGAACAAACCATTTCAAAACACCCTCTTCTGCTCTCTCAACCATGCTCTTTTTATTTCCACACATCTCTCTTACCCTTACGTTACTTACTCGATCAAACCACCTCACAACACACATTGTCCTCAAACATCTCATTTCCAGCACATCCATCCTCCTGCGCACAACACTCTCCATAGTCCACGCCTCGCAACCATACAACATTGTTGGAACCACTATTCCTTCAAACATACCCATTTTTGCTTTCCGAGATAATGTTTTCGACTTCCACACATTCTTCAAGGCTCCCAGAATTTTCGCCCCCTCCCCCACCCTATGATCCACTTACGCTTCCATGGTTCCATCCGTTGCCAGATCCACTCCCAGATATCTAAAACACTTTACTTCCTCCAGTTTTTCTCCATTCAAACTCACCTCCCAATTGACTTGACCCTCAACCTCTCTGTACCTAATAACCTTGCTCTTATTCACATTTAACCTTAACTTTCTTCTTTCACACACTTTATCAAACTCAGTCACCAGCTTCTGCAGTTTCTCACATGAATCAGCAACCAGCGCTGTATCATCGGCGAAAAACAACTGACTCACTTCCCAAGCTCTCTCATCCCCAACAGACTTCATACTTGCCCCTCTTTCCAAAACTCTTGCATTCACCTCCCTAACAACCCCATCCATAAACAAATTAAACAACCATGGAGACATCACACACCCCTGCCGCAAACCTACATTCACTGAGAACGAATCACTTTCCTCTCTTCCTACACGTACACATGCCTTACATCCTCGATAAAAACTTTTCACTGCTTCTAACAACTTGCCTCCCACACCATATATTCTTAATACCTTCCACAGAGCATCTCTATCAACTCTATCATATGCCTTCTCCAGATCCATAAATGCTACATACAAATCCATTTGCTTTTCTAAGTATTTCTCACATACATTCTTCAAAGCAAACACCTGATCCACACATCCTCTACCACTTCCGAAACCACACTGCTCTTCCCCAATCTGATGCTCTGTACATGCCTTCACCCTCTCAATCAATACCCTCCCATATAATTTACCAGGAATACTCAACAAACTTATACCTCTGTAATTTGAGCACTCACTCTTATCCCCTTTGCCTTTGTACAATGGCACTATGCACTATATATATATATATATATATATATATATATATATATATATATATATATATATATATATATATATATATATATATATATATATATATATGTATATATATATATATATATATATATATATATATATATATATATATATATATATATATATATATATATATATATATATATATATATATATATATATATATATATATATATATATATATATATATATATATATATATATATATATATATATATATATATATATATATATATATATATATATATATATATATATATATATATATATATATATATATATATATATATATATATATATATATATATATATATGTATATATATATATATATATATATATATATATATATATATATATATATATATATATATATATATATATATATTTATATATATATATATATATATATATATATATATATATATATATATATATATATATATATATATATATATATATATATATATATATATATATAGTGCATAGTGCCATTGTACAAAGGCAAAGGGGATAAGAGTAAGTGCTCAAATTACAGAGGTATAAGTTTGTTGAGTATTCCTGGTAAATTATATGGGAGGGTATTTATTGAGAGGGTGAAGGCATGTACAGAGCATCAGATTGGGGAAGAGCAATGTGGTTTCAGAAGTGGTAGAGGATGTGTGGATCAGGTGAATGTAGGTTTGCGGCAGGGGTGTGTGATGTCTCCATGGTTGTTTAATATGTTTATGGATGGGGTTGTTAGGGAGGTAAATGCAAGAGTTTTGGAAAGAGGGGCAAGTATGAAGTCTGTTGGGGATGAGAGAGCTGGGGAAGTGAGTCAGTTGTTGTTAGCTGATGATACAGCGCTGGTGGCTGATTCATGTGAGAAACTGCAGAAGCTGGTGACTGAGTTTGGTAAAGTGGGTGGAAAAAGAAAGTTAAGAGTAAATGTGAATAAGAGCAAGGTTATTAGGTACAGTAGGGTTGAGGGTCAAGTCAATTGGGAGGTGAGTTTGAATGGAGAAAAACTGGAGGAAGTGAAGTGTTTTAGATATCTGGGAGTGGATCTGGCAGCGGATGGAACCATGGAAGCGGAAGTGGATCATATGGTGGGGGAGGGGTCGAAAATTCTGGGAGTCTTGAAGAATGTGTGGAAGTCGAGAACATTATCTCGGA
>NW_027264970.1:17500-28484 GCF_036320965.1 Panulirus ornatus
TGAAGTCTGTTGGGGATGAGAGAGCTTGGGAAGTGAGTCAGTTGTTGTTCGCTGATGATACAGCGCTGGTGGCTGATTCATGTGAGAAACTGCAGAAGCTGGTGACTGAGTTTGGTAAAGTGTGTGAAAGAAGAAAGTTAAGAGTAAATGTGAATAAGAGCAAGGTTATTAGGTACAGTAGGGTTGAGGGTCAATTCAATTGGGAGGTGAGTTTGAATGGAGAAAAACTGGAGGAAGTGAAGTGTTTTAGATATCTGGGAGTGGATCTGGCAGCGGATGGAACCATGGAAGCGGAAGTGGATCATAGGGTGGGGGAGGGGGCGAAAATTCTGGGAGCCTTGAAGAATGTGTGGAAGTCGAGAACATTATCTCGGAAAGCAAAAATGGGCATGTTTGAAGGAATAGTGGTTCCAACAATGTTTTATGGTTGCGAGGCGTGGACTATGGATAGAGTTGTGCGCAGGAGGATGGATGTGCTGGAAATGAGATGTTTGAGGACAATGTGTGGTGTGAGGTGGTTTGATCGAGTAAGTAACGTAAGGGTAAGAGAGATGTGTGGAAATAAATTAGAGCGTGGTTGAGAGAGCAGAAGAGGGTGTTTTGAAATGGTTTGGTCACATGGAGAGAATGAGTGAGGAAAGATTGACCAATAGGATATATGTGTCGGAGGTGGAGGGAACGAGGAGAAGAGGGAGACCAAATTGGAGGTGGAAAGATGGAGTGAAAAAGATTTTGTGTGATCGGGGCCTGAACATGCAGGAGGGTGAAAGGAGGGCAAAGAATAGAGTGAATTGGAGCGATGTGGTATACCGGGGTTGACGTGCTGTCAGTGGATTGAATCAAGGCATGAGTATGGGGGTGGGTTGGGCCATTTCTTTCGTCTGTTTCCTTGCGCTACCTCGCAAACGCGGGAGACAGCGACAAAGCAAAAAAAAAAAGAAAAAAAAAAATATATATATATATATATATATATATATATATATATATATATATATATATATATATATATATATATATATATATATACATATATATATATATATATATATATATATATATATATATATATATATATATATATATATATATATGTATATATATATATATATATATATATATATATATATATATATATATATATATATATATATATATATATATATATATATATATATATATATATGTTTTTGGTCCAGCGGCGGCAGGACCACATCAACAAACAGTTCGTCACAGAAATGAATCTTCTCCCGCCAAAGATGGCGATCAAAATTTATCCCTGGGGATAGGGGTGAAAGAATACTTCCCACGTATTCCTCGCGTGTCGTAGAAAGCGACTAGAGGGGACGGGAGCGGGGGGCCAGAAATCCTCCCCTCCTTGTATTAACTTTCTAAAATGGGAAACAGAACAAGGAGTCACGCGGGGAGTGCTCATCCTCCTCGAAGGCTCAGAGTGGGGTGCCTAAATGTGTGTGGATGTAACCAAGATGTGAAAAAAGGAGAGATAGGTAGTATGTTTGAGGAAAGGAACCTGGATGTTTTGGCTCTGAGTGAAACGAAGCTCAAGGGTAAAGGGGAAGAGTGGTTTGGGAATGTCTGGGGAGTAAAGTCAGGGGTTAATGAGAGGACAAGAGCAAGGGAAGGAGTAGCAATACTCCTGAAACAGGAGTTGTGGGAGTATTTGATAGAGTGTAAGAAAGTAAATTCTCGATTAATATGGGTAAAACTTAAAGTTGATGGAGAGAGGTGGGTGATTATTGGTGCTTATGCACCTGGGCATGAGAAGAAAGATCAAGAGAGGCAAGTGTTTTGGGAGCAGCTGAATGAGTGTGTTAGTGGTTTTGATGCACGAGACCGGGTTATAGTGATGGGTGATTTGAATGCAAAGGTGAGTAATGTGGCAGTTGAGGGAATAATTGGTATACATGGGGTGTTCAGTATTGTAAATGGAAATGGTGAAGAGCTTGTAGATTTATGTGCTGAAAAAGGACTGATGATTGGGAATACCTGGTTTAAAAAGCGAGATATACATAAGTATACTTATGTAAGTAGGAGAGATGGCCAGAGAGCGTTATTGGATTACGTGTTAATTGACAGGCGTGCGAAAGAGAGACTTTTGGATGTTAGTGTGCTGAGAGGTGCAACTGGAGGGATGTCTGATCATTATCTTGTGGAGGCTAAGGTGAAGATTTGTATGGGTTTTCAGAAAAGAAGAGTGAATATTGCGGTGATGAGGGTGGTGAGAGTAAGTGAGCTTGAGAAGAAGACCTGTGTGAGGAAGTACCAGTAGAGACTGAGTACAGAATGGAAAAAGGTGAGAACAATGGAAGTAAGGGGAGTGGGGGAGGAATGGGATGTATTTAGGGAATCAGTGATGGATTGCGCAAAAGATGCTTGTGGCATGAGAAAAGTGGGAGGTGTGTTGATTAGAAAGGGTAGTGAGTGGTGGGATGAAAAAGTAAGAGTATTAGTGATAGAGAAGAGAGAGACATTTGGACGATTTTTGCAGGGAAAAAATGCAATTGAGTGGGAGATGTATGAAAGAAAGAGACAGGAGGTCAAGAGAAAGGTGCAAGAGGTGAAAAAAGGGCAAATGAGAGTTGGGGTGAGAGAGTATCATTAAATTTTAGGGAGAATAAAAAGATGTTCTGGAAGGTGGTAAATAAAGTGCGTAAGACAAGGGAGCAAATGGGAACTTCAGTGAAGGGCGCAAATGGGGAGGTGATAACAAGTAGTGGTGATGTGAGAAGGAGATGGAGTGAGTATTTTGAAGGTTTGTTGAATGTGTTTGATGATAGAGTGGCAGATATAGGGTGTTTTGGTCGAGGTGGTGTGCAAAGTGAGAGGGTTAGGGAAAATGATTTGGTAAACAGAGAAGAGGTAGTGAAATCTTTGCGGAAGATGAAAGGCGGCAAGGCAGCAGGTTTGGATGGTATTGCAGTGGAATTTATTAAAAAATAGGGTGACTGTATTGTTGACTGGTTGGTAAGGTTATTTAATGTATGTATGACTCATGGTGAGGTGCCTGAGGATTGGCGGAATGCGTGCATAGTGCCATTGTACAAAGGCAAAGGGGATAAGAGTGAGTGCTCAGATTACAGAGGTATAAGTTTGTTGAGTATTCCTGGTAAATTATATGGGAGGGTATTGATTGAGAGGATGAAGGCATGTACAGAGCATCAGATTGGGGAAGAGCAGTGTGGTTTCAGAAGTGGTAGAGGATGTGTGGATCAGGTGTTTGCTTTGAAGAATGTATGTGAGAAATACTTAGAAGAGCAAATGGATTTGTATGTAGCATTTATGGATCTGGAGAAGGCATATGATAGAGTTGATAGAGATGCTCTGTGGATGGTATTAAGAATATATGGTGTGGGAGGAAAGTTGTTAGAAGCAGTGAAAAGTTTTTATCGAGGATGTAAGGCATGTGTACGTGTAGGAAGAGAGGAAAGTGATTGGTTCTCAGTGAATGTAGGTTTGCGGCAGGGGTGTGTGATGTCTCCATGGTTGTTTAATTTGTTTATGGATGGGGTTGTTAGGGAGGTAAATGCAAGAGTTTTGGAAAGAGGGGCAAGTATGAAGTCTGTTGGGGATGAGAGAGCTTGGGAAGTGAGTCAGTTGTTCGCTGATGACACAGCGCTGGTGGCTGATTCATGTGTGACACTGCAGAAGCTGGTGACTGAGTTTGGTAAAGTGTGTGGAAGAAGAAAGTTAAGAGTGAATGTGAATAAGAGCAAGGTTATTAGGTACAGTAGGGTTGAGGGTCAAGTCAATTGGGAGGTGAGTTTGAATGGAGAAAAACTGGAGGAAGTAAAGTGTTTTAGATATCTGGGAGTGGATCTGGCAGCGGATGGAACCATGGAAGCGGAAGTGGATCATAGGTTGGGGGAGGGGGCGAAAATTCTGGGGGCCTTGAAGAAGTCGTGAACATTATCTCGGAAAGCAAAAATGGGTATGTTTGAAGGAATAGTGGTTCCAACAATGTTGTATGGTAGCGAGGCGTGGGCTATGGATAGAGTTGTGCGCAGGAGGATGGATGTGCTGGAAATGAGATGTTTGAGGACAATGTGTGGTGTGAGGTGGTTTGATCGACTGAGTAACGTAAGGGTAAGAGAGATATGTGGAAATAAAAAGAGCGTTGTTGAGAGAGCAGAAGAGGGTGTTTTGAAGTGGTTTGGGCACATGGAGAGGATGAGTGAGGAAAGATTGACCAAGAGGATATATGTGTCGGAGGTGGAGGGAACAAGGAGAAGAGGGAGACCAAATTGGAGGTGGAAAGATGGAGTGAAAAAGATTTTGTGTGATCGGGGCCTGAACATGCAGGAGGGTGAAAGGAGGGCAAGGAATAGAGTGAATTGGAGCGATGTGGTATACCGGGGCTGACGTGCTGTCAGTGGATTGAATCAAGGCATGTGAAGCGTCTGGGGTAAACCATGGAAAGCTGTGTAGGTATGTATATTTGCGTGTGTGGATGTATGTATATACATGTGTATGGGGGGGGGTTGGGCCATTTCTTTCGTCTGTTTCCCTGCGCTACCTCGCAAACGCGGGAGACAGCGACAAAGTATAAAAAAAAAAGAAAATATATATATATATATATATATATATATATATATATATATATATATATATATATATATATATATATATATATATATATATATATATATATATATATGTGATCGTTGAAGAATATTGGAAGGCAAGAACTTTAACTTGTAGAGCAAAGATGGGCATGTTTGAAGGAATAGTGGTCTAACAATGGTTTATGGTTGTGAGGCATGCACTATTGATAGTGATGTGCGGAGAAGGGTGGATATATTGGAAATGAGATGTCTGAAGACAGTATGTGGTGTGAGGGCATGTGAAGAGTCTAGAGTATGCTATGGAAAGTTTTGTGGTGCTAGAATGTGAAAAGGGAGATGTGGTTTCGGTGCATTATACATGACAGCTAGAGACTGAGTGTGAACGAATTTAACCTTTGTTATCTTTTCCTAATGCTACCTCGCGTGCGATCTGGGGGAGGGAGGTGCCATTTCATGTGTGACGCGGTGGCGACGAGAATGGATAAAGGCAGCAAGTATGAATATGTACATTTGTACATATGTATAAGTCTGTGTATGTATATATATGTACACGTTGAAATGTATAGGTAAGTATATAGGCGTGTGTGGGCGTTTATGTATATACATGTGTATATGGGTGGTTTGGGCTATTCTTTCGTCTGTTTCCTCGCGCCACCTCGGTAACGCGGGAGACACCGACTAAATATAATAAATAACATTTAGTATATATATTCTTATGTGTGTATGTGTGTGTGTGTGTGTGTGTGTGTGTGTGTGTGTGTGTGTGTGTGTGTGTACAACAATTTGAAGATGAGTTAAATCTTATATGTGTATAATTCCTCTTCTTATCTTTTTCCATGAACCCTCGGTGAATTCCTGTGGCCTAATAGAAGTTTGTAAATTCTGTTTAGGATTGTAGAGTATAAGATGATATGTACTATAGAGCCAATGGTCCTGTGAACCAAACCATTGGTGTTCACTGATGATGATTTTTGAGGACATTTATCATTATCTATTGGTTAGAGGCATGACGTTGGCCAAAGCAAAGATTCTCACTAAATTTCATACTGGTGATTTTTACGGTATATTTTCGTTAATTGGATATGACATGAGTTAGAATTCGTATCAATCTTCATTGAAAAATGGCTGTTTGATTTTTACATTTATCATGTACGTTTGCTGCGTGTTCAAAAAGATGAGACGAGGAATTATGCTCTGCATGGTATACCGATGAAATACAAGAATAATCCTTTTTGTACATTAGGTACTGAAATAAAACCTGGCTTTGCAGCGAATTATGCCATGAGTTTATGATAATGCAACACCCGCACCAGTCGAAGCTACAAAATATGCACCAGATGAATGTTTTAGTGTGCAGGGACGCAGAAATTATTCAGGTCTTGCCTAGATGGGAGCATGAATGTAATTCTGGCCACAACAGTTATTGCAAGGAGAACTGATGAAATAGTTTCTCAGTATTAGCAAACTCAGGCTTCTGCCAGATAAAGATTTCGTCGAATTCTGATGAAAGTTTGCTAGTTACCTGCCAGGAAGCGTCTGATGTAAAGGTCACAGCCCTCTCTCCAGGTTTCAAGAGAATATCATTCGCACTCAAGTAAAACAACAGTAAATGAATTCATATTTGAGGATATTGGGAAAATTAACGCCAATTTTAGTTTTCATCCAACACAACACCAGCAACATACACAAAACGCCCGCATCGCCAGTGACGAGTTTGGACTTTTGTTATTCTGAAACAGTCTCGGTCTCCAACTGCAGTTAGGAAAAGGATGCCGTGTTTTACTTTCGTTTGTGAACTTTGTCTGCTGGGCCGACTACCGCAGCAGGTAGTGGATTCTGTCTGTTGGGCCGAGCTACTGCAGCAAACATGGAACTTTAACTCTGGTATATCATAAGTTTGATTTACAAAAATAACACTTCTAACTGAAACCTTGGTCTAAGCTGCAACCAAATGGCTTGAAAACAGGGAATATTCACAGAACTCATCTCGTTGTTTCGCTCGTTGATAAAGTCTGGAACCATACAGACATAAATTGTGTCATATGGAAGCATGAACGTGTTTCTGGCCACAACAGTTATTGCAAGGGAGACTGATGAAATAGTTTCTCAGTATTAGCAAGCTGAGGCTTCTGCCAGATAAAGATTCTTGTAAAGATTACATAATTTCACTCTGGATAACAAAGAGGTGAGGGAAAAACCAACCAAGATGTCTGAACGATACTCAGCACTAGGGAAAACAAAACCCATTTTAAATATGAAATAGCTGCTAGTAAAAAGACTCCCAGCTTTTGCTGATTATGTGGGGTTTCCAAAACAGTGTAGAGGTTGTGGTTATGCCCGGCATGTTGGTGTTATTTCAGGGCTGAATTGTTGTGATTTGAAATTGAATATAGGAAAACGAATTGCGTTTCAGCACTTTCAGATTTATGTACATTACTGTTTCCTCATTCTAAGGTACTGCACTGGTCAATATGCTCAGGACGAGTATTAGAAGGAGGAGAGGAGGAGAGTGAGCTGAAGTGTGTGAAGTGGATTCACCAGGACATGAGTGAAAAGGGTTTGAATTAGAAGAGTGAAGATCTTTGATACTGGAAAGGAAGAAAAAAGGCGATAGGACAGAAAGGAAAGGATAGGGAAGTCACTTCATCGACGATTACCGCAATAAGACGGCAAGGGAGATAGATATGCATTAGAGAAGAGAGAGAGAAGTAACGAAACCAGTGGAAGAAAGTTCACGAAGATGTACGCCACACACTCAGATGCTTTAAAGATATCGAAGGCTACCACAAAAGTATCACAAAACCCCTGAGAGCGAAGATCCAGAGGTGGGTCACACAGAGAAGATCACCAGTAGATCAAGCGCTGCGAAATCTGTATTGTTAATAGCAAAGAAGAGAATAACATCCTAGATTTTGAGAAAGGGAGGGTTCAGGTTTCAAAGACTTTGGATCGAGCAGAAATTAGAGCAATAGGGCGACAAACGGAGAGATTAGAGCGGTGCCTTTTCTTAGGGATGGGTTGCAGCAAGGCTTGTTATCAAGAGGAAGGAAACGTCTGTTTTTTAGACATGAGAAATAGGCAAAAAAGGATCCTAATTAGATTTGAGGCCCCCAGCCTTTAGATACAGGATGTGAGTTGGTATGCCGTCTGAGCCTGTAACTTGGAATGTACTAGAGAGACACGGCGTGAGGAATATAATACAAGGTAAAGCATAGGTTCAGCGGCCTTAGGACATTAGTGGTAGATGATTGGAAGCAGAATCATCCAGCGTTATGGAAGGAAATTCAGATACCTAGAAAAACGACTTTATGAAGTGGAGAGCTAGCTATAGAGTGATTTGGTTTGAAGAGAGTGGGAGCTAAATTATAGATGTTGATGTTTTTGGTTAAGTATCAAGAAACTTATCAGCAGAAGAAGTAAAGTTGGCTCATTTTCCTTTTACAAGTGTGCTTGACATGATGGAGAACACCTTCGCAGTGATTCCGAACAGAAAGGAAAGAGTTTCATGATGGATGTGTTCTGCTTCTGATGCAAGAGCATTAAAATGAGAGTAACAATACCATAGCTGGATTGGAAAATACTGAGTAGAAAACTGGATGTAGGAGTCTATCCCAACTAATGTAGCCTCCGATATACCGTCAGGACAGTATGAGACATCCCGTCCAGCGAAGAAATGCCTGTTCCATGGAAAATCAGTAAAGAAACAACGCAGGGGTGACCACTAGATCTCCCAAAGCTCCAAAGTTAGTGTTTCAAAAGAGAGGTACAGGGTGGAGATGCCCAATCAAAATAGGCAGAAAGACGATTGTGACTGAGAAACCCTAAGTAGGCAGAGATTTTTCATTTACTACGAGAGGATTAAAAAGCATAAAAGATGTCGAAAGTATTGGTGACGGACGTAATGATCGGGAACTCGAGCTCGTTGTCTGATAGTCTGTTTCAGAACGTTGAGGTGAGAAAAATAAAAAGCTTCGTCTCTGCGAGGATCATTCCCGGTAGGGCCTAGTCAAATCCTGAGTTCATTAAATCCCCTGCATATAAGATATCGGCGGTGAATGTAAGCAGAACAATACCTCGTGGCAGGAAGTCACATAGTTATACATACTTGTAGAAACGAAGACACAGAATGTCAGCTAGTAAACATGGGAAGATGATACCGAAGTGAAGAGAGGTAAGTTATATGCAAAAGCTAAATGCGTTAAATTTGCCCAACATAAAATAAAAAAGTGAACTACAAAAGAAAGTGGAGTGAGAGGTGACCTGATCATAACCTTTAAGTTTTATGAGGTAGACAAAGAACATTCTTCAAAATATGCAGGGGTAGAATAACCCAAGGCCATAATATGAAATTGAGCAACATACTTATTAGAAAATATGAAAGGAAGTACAGAAATAGCATATAAATGGTGGATGAATGGACTAACTTAGTTAATAGTTAGTGAATATGGGCATGATGCAAAAGTTTAAAAACTTGTATGGCAATAGACAAAGATGGAGACCCACAAGCGTAGAATTCCCTTCCCTTATAGTATAAATGCGTGATGACACACAAAGGAGGACTAGAAAAGGGCTGGAATTCAAGGATCGAATAAGGGAAAAGTATTATATGATGTTGAAACTGTGGAGACAAAACTGACTAAGAGATTATATCTCAACTAATTTGTTTAGGATATCTGATGTTAAGGAAACAAAGGAGGAGAGGGACTGACCATCTTGAAAAGAGACAGCCTTAAGTTTTTGGAAATACTGTATAATGGCCAATTCACACAATAAGTAATGGGAAGAGTAATGAGTCTTGATGATATCTAATTTTTTAGATATCTAATTTTTTAGATTTTTAAACATTTAACATGGCACATGAGACAGTGGAACACACTTCTAAGAGATCATGATGAAAGATAACTGATGTTTTATTATGACTAGATTTTACCTATAACATAGTAAGATGGAAATTGAGAATATCGCTTATGATACGCCAATTAGAAAGAAAGTGGCGCTACCGGACTCCGCTTAAACGGTGCTGCGATTTGGATGAAACGTCATCCAATGAAGGTATATTATTGTTAATGGGCGTTGAGGAGTACAGTGTTATAGAGGAATTTCTCACTCCATGGATGCTCATCATATCCCTGCTAGTGGACATATCGTAACATTGAAGCTGCAGGAGACCCACAAAATGGGTCCTATGGTCACATGATTAATTAAAGTTAATTAGAAAAGGAATCATGTGATACTTGAGTATGATTATGTGGTGAATGAGGGAGCAAAAATACCAGTGATGAAACCAGACTCAAATAGGAAAAATACTCGCAGAAGTTACCCGCAGTATGATAAGAGGTGTAAGATAGCAAGGAATAAGTACAGCACGATAAGAAAGGAGGTACAGAGAATATGAGAAAAGAAAGCTATGGACAAGGTAGTCCTAAACTTTTCCATAAATTCAATCAAAAATAAATTGTCAGATAAAGAATACACATGTGTTTTAGAGGGATAACTGATGTTTGTACTAGATGATGTTTGTACTAGATGATGTAGGGATATGTGAGACAGTGAATGACAGGTTCAGAGATGTTTTCACAGTGGAAGACGCCCTAGCTTCAACACAGGAAGAAGGTATGGAAAGCACTGAATTATCGAAAAGAGAGAAAAAAGATGATTGTGTCCTGACCCATATGATGTTTATGATCTTGATAAAATTTCTTTATTTCTGCTGATGATGTGCGCATATTCACTTGAAAAATTAATTAGAATGTTAATCAAGACATCCCTGAAGATAGGTCAAAGCCAACGGAGTGGAAGAGGACAAAATTATGTCATACTTATATTCAAGAGAGGAGACAGAGAGGATACGCTAAACTTCAGGCTGAAAAATAATCAGAAAGCAGAGGAGAAAACGCTTAAGCAAGAGACGGTACAGATTCAGAAAGGTCGCATGTAACGAATCTCTTACATCTCTGTGAGAGACTGAATACTTTTCAAGACAAAAGATAATGATTGGAACATTGTTTGCATGTGGATTGCCGGCAAATATTTGACACTGTACCACATAAGGGACTGGTAAAGAAGATGGAACTTGAGGCAGGAATAAGGGGAAGACTCCTTCGTTCGATAGACCATCTTAAACGGAGGGGAAAATAGGACGAATGTCAGAAAGACCTCGAGGTGGACTAAGGTAATCAGAGGCGTGCCGTAAGGTTCTGTTCTGGAATCACAAGTCTTCTTGAATTATCTTAAGCACTTGCCTGGACTATTGTAAATTCCGAACTGCAAATACTTCTGGAATAAAAACCGGGAAGTATTACATCAACTTACAGGGGAAGCCTAGAGTTTAGAGTTGGACTGATGAGATATTAATGTAATACAGCCCGAGTAAATCTAATGTAGTGAGGATGAAACACGGGAGA